>NC_057809.1:520489371-520634448 GCF_018294505.1 Triticum aestivum | reverse complement strand
CCCCGCAGCCACTGCCCGCGACGCCTGCCGCCCGCGCCGCCCCCCGAGCCCCACCGCCCAACCCCGCCTCGCCGGAGCCCCTCGCCGGAGGTACCGCGCCGGATCCGAGCCGCCGGTATTTAAAAAAAAATCCGTTCGGTTTTTTAGAAACCCTAGTTCGTTTTTTTAGATTGGTTCGCCAGTTTTTTCTCGGTTCTTCTAATTAGCGGACGTTCGTCCGTACGTTCATTTTAATGAACGGTTTTGCCCGTTACTTACAGTTCACGAATGCTCATTCGTTAGTCTGTTCGTCAGTTTTCTTTTATCGGATTTTTTCATGATTATTCTCGATCGCGATTTCTGATCCGATCTTAGTTTCTGTTTATCTTTTCGCTCGTTAGTCGGAATCAGGCGATTCAAGCGCCTAGATCTTCGTCTCGACACCCTCTTTTTATTTAACCAACTTAAACAAGATTTTGATACTGTAAAATTTGACCTTAGTTCAGATTAGTAAACGGACCTTGTTTCTTTCGCCGTTTGAGTTTCATTGCTCCGTTTGATTTGATTCTTTTTGCAAACCGGAGTTCTTAAGTTGAACTTTCCGATCAACCTCTTTTATTTGAGTTTTGCTTGTGCATCTTTGCTTGTTGCTTATGTATGTTATTGTTTGTTTGCGATAGAATTCCCAGGGTGCGAAGCGTGTTACTACGAGTCCCTAGGATTCGCGGATCGTCAACAAGGCAAATAACACATTGATCATACTCTTTCCATACCCAGTTTTTATGCATTAGTTCCAATCCTCAAACATTTCATGATTAGGATGTCATTAACTTGTGGGTTGGGAAGTAGTTGTTGAGGTAGAACCTATTGCCCTGTTACTATCAAACCCCTGGGAGTTACTTCTATGCGTTGCTTATATTACTATGCTATGCTATGCTCGTAGACGTGGTTTGGGTTTGAGTGAAATCCATGACAGATGTGAGATTGTTAATTAATGGTTCAACTTAAGGTGGCAACTTAAATAAACATCTGGGTGGATTGAGGCACCTGGGGAACCCAGTGTTGTCTATATTTTTTTGGAAATCCCGGGGTACCCGTGTGATCTTCCTATGGACCTCCACCCAGGCTCAAAGGGAACTGAGATGATTCATGCTAGAAACTTCCGTGTGCAGCCACAAGCTATTATGGGCTCTAGCATAGTTGAGTAAGTTCGTGAAGCTCTTGAAGTGGTAGATCAGTAGGTAGTGGGTTTTGTAGGTTTGGTATGGTCTACCCGGAGTAAAGAGTTAATGTTTCTGAAAGACTGTGTCTCGGTCATCCGTTTCTCAAACACCATGTAGTGCGAGAAATCCAACGGAGGCGATCGAGTCTTGTGGGGAAAAGTGTGCAAACCTCTGCAGAGTGTACAATCTAATCATGGTTAGCCGTGTCCCCCGTTATGGACAATCTTGAGTATCTAGTACTTGGGTTATCTCATGTATCTCATCACTTTTAATTAATATTGTTGGGTTGTTAACTACTTTAATTAGGGATTGAGTTGGGGGTACCTTCTCAATATTGTTCAACCACCATGATAGTTAAATTAAAATCTATTCCTTTGTTGTAGGGAAAAATTGGCTTTTTGCAAAAAAACTATAACCATAGAGCTTTCCACCAGCCAAATATGCATATAGATGTAGCATTACTCTGTTCATGCTCTACTGTGTTATATTGCCAGCATATTCCATGTGCTGACCCGTTTTCGGGCTGCAACGTATTATGTTGCAGACTTTTCAGACGAGGAGTAAGGTTTGTTAGGTCGTTGCCGTATAGCTTAGCTATGCCGTTGGAGTTGATGGACTCACTTTATCTTCCAAGCCTTCCGCTGTTATCGCATTAGATGGCCTTAGGCCATATTGTTGTAATAAGTTCTCTCTTGAGACATTCGATGTAATAAGTGTGTGATTGCTACTCTGTTATAAATTCTTCGAGTACTGTGTGTGTCAACATTACCGATCCAGGGATGACACTGAAGCACAGAGACTTGACCATCTGAGGTCGGGTCGCTACAAGATGGTATCAGAGCACACGTTGAGTGTAGGACACGACCACTCTTCTCTACTTCTTTCTGACTCCTCTCCATTTTCTAGTCTTTAGGATGGCGGAGATGAAGAACAAGTTTGCACAACTGGATGAAGACACACCTTTTGGACACCACTTCAAGGAAGTCACTAGGTACTTGAACATTGGAATACCAAGCTTCACCGGGACGTACAACGCCACCTTACCAGAAGAGGAGCGCTGGATAATTCAAGTACAAGTTCCAGGAAGGACGTTCTCGCCAACCTCTAAACCCATAGAATTTTCTTTCGAAGCACCCACCTGGAGTCTAGGAAAAAGCATGGCAGCCCACATTACCATGGGACACATTGGAGAAGTCTACAACAGGGAACTCAAGGACACTATCTACCAAATATGTGGGCACCAAGACGAGCAATGGGAAGTAATCAGCACCAAGAAGGATAGATCCATTGCAGCTTTCATCCAAGAGTTAAACCAGCACATTCGACGTCAGGAGAACCAGATGTGCGCAGACATGATGGACTTGAAGAAGGCGAAGACTAGGATCATCGAGCTGGAGGAAGAACTCAAGTTTACACGCGATGGATATGAGGAGGAAATCAAGACACTACTGGAGAAGAATGATGACCTAGTTAAGAAGATCGGAGTATTCATGGGAGGTCCAGCACCGGGAGTAGAAGACGACGATTCCACTTGCCCAGACAACTACATCATCATCAACGACACTGATTTTGATCCTAGTGAGGATGACTTTGAAGATGAAGCTGGAGCAGACATCATGGAGTCTTCCACCGATCAAAATTTCTAGACGACCACCATATATTATTAGTATCCCCCCATGTAATTAGTAGTAGTAGAGCACTTTTGCGATAGTTCTAGACCGCTTGTATGCCCTTGCTTGATTGATTGAGTGAAATGATTGTGTTTGTCTCATGTGCATATGGGTAGTGCTTTCTCATTAGACCTCATTCTATTCCGATCTCTTCCATCTAAACCCATCAGATGCCTCCGAGACGTGATCCCGGATTTTCCTTTCCGCCGGAGCTCACTCAGTTGATCCAGCAGCAGAATGCTTTGATGCAATTGCTAGTCCAGAACCAGGGCAACAACAACAACAACAAGAACCCGCCAACAGTGGACAACCTAGCCCGTTTTCTAAGGTTACAGCAGCCGGTGTTTTCCAGTAGCACTGAGCCTATAGTTGCTGATGATTGGCTACACCGTATTGGAAGGGAGTTGACCACCGCAGGTTGCACAGATGCTGAGAAGGTGCGCTTTGCCGCACATCAATTGGATGGACCAGCAGCCTCATGGTGGGAGAATTACACGGCCACTTTCTCCATAGCCAATGTCACTTGGGACCAGTTTCAACAAGCTTTCCGCACAACCCATGTCTCAACTAGAGCTATGCAGATGAAGAAGCGGGATTTCCGCAACTTACGCCAGGGAAACCGTACCGTGGCTCAGTACGTGGATGAGTTTAGCAAGTTATCTCACTATGCCCCTGACGATGTGGCCACAGATGCCGCGAAGCAGGAGAAGTTTATGGAAGGGCTGAATGATGAGATGAGCATGCAGTTGATGGTAGCAACCTTCAACAACTACCAGGAGTTGGTAGATAAAGCTCTTATGATTGAAGGGAAGCATCAGCAGATTGAGAGCCATAAGAGGAAGTACGGACAAGGGAGGTATAACTCAGGAGCTCAATAGAAGCCTTGCCTAACCCCGAACTCGCGAGGACTTGTTCATAACCATGGAGGTCACAACCACACTGGAGGAGGATCGCATAATCACAATGGTGCCAAGAATGGGAATGGGAACAGAAGTAACAACAATCAGAACCGCTCCAACCCAACCACACCCGCCAAAAGAGACCTAAGTCAAGTTACTTGCTTTAAGTGCGGGAAGACAGGGCACTATACCAATGATTGCCCTGAAGGAAGGAATGGAAACGGAAATGGGAGCGCTGGGAAGAAGCCTAATCCATTCAACAAAGGACAAGTGAACAACGTTAATGTGGAGGAGGTTGAAGAGCAGCCGGACGCGGTAATAGGTAAGTTTTTGGTTAATTCATTTACCGCTCTTGTTCTTTTCGATACTGGTGCATCACATTCATACATATCAAGGGGATTCGTGGATAAGTTTAAACTACCAACCCAAATCCTTAGGACCCCTCTCCTAGTGAGTTCACCCGGAGCAGAGTACATGGCTAGCCGATGGTGTGACCAGATACCCCTAACCATTGGTACACATGTTTTTCCGTCCGATCTAATTATCTTGGAGTAACAAGGATTGGATGTGATATTAGGTATGGACTAGATGTCAAAGTATGGAGGAAGCATTGACTGTGCTAGTAAGTCGATTTATCTCACCACCCCGGAGGGAAAAAGGATTAAGTATGTATCCAGGCATGTGCCTAGGAGGAGCCAAGTGAATGCCCTCATGGGAGTTGTTCAGGAGGAAGTGCCTCTAGTGAAGGACTACCCGGATGTTTTTCCAGAAGAGTTACCAGGCATGCCACCAGATAGAGACATTGAGTTTTTGATAGAGCTATTGCCAGGTACATGGCTAATATCCAAGAGACCCTATCGGATGCCCGCAAATGATATGGAGGAAATTAAGAAACAGATCAAGAAGTTATTGGAGAAAGGTTACATTCGAAGAAGTTCGTCACCTTGGGGAGCCCCAGTACTTTTGGTTGAGAAGAAGGATAAATCCCTAAGGATGGTTGTTGATTATCGGGCTTTGAATGAAGTAACGATTAAGATCAAGTACCCACTACCGATGATCAATGATCTGTTCAATCAGTTGCAAGGAGCTAAAGTGTTTTCGAAGATTGATCTACAACCGGATACCATCAGTTGAAAATTTGAGAGAAGGATATACCAAAGACAATGTTCACCACGCGGTATGGATTATACGAGTATACGGTCATGTTGTTTGGACTGACTAACGCCCCTGCCTATTTCATGAGCATGATGAACAAGGTGTTCATGGAGTATTTGGACAAGTTTGTTGTGGTGTTTATTGATGATATTATGGTATACTCAAAGAATGAAGAAGAGCACAAGGAGCATTTGCGGTTAGTTCTCAAGAAACTCAGGGAACACCAGTTGTATGCTAAGTTTAGAAAATGCGAATTTTGGTTGAAGGAAGTCAGATTCCTTGGACATGTTATATCAGGAGAAGGAATAGCAGTAGACCCCAACAAGGTTCAGTAAGTCACGGAATGGTTGGCACCCACTTCAGTTAGCGAGATCCGCAGTTTCCTTGGACTCATAGGATACTATAGGAGGTTCATTGAGAATTTTTCCAAGATTGCAAAGCCAATGACTGAACTATTGAAGAAGGATACTAAGTTTAAATGGACAGAAGATTGCGAGGCAAGTTTCCAGGAGTTGAAGAAACATTTTACTACAGCCCCAGTGCTAACACTGCCAGATATACATAAGGAGTTCCAAGTGTATTGCGATGCCTCTCACTTAGGACTTGGATGTGTGCTTATGCAAGACGGAGGAGTTGTTTCGTATGCCTCACGACAACTAAAACGTCATGAGTTGAACTATGCCATGCATGATTTGGATTTAGCAGCCGTAGTGCATGCATTGAAGACTTGGAGACATTACCTTATTGAAACCATTGTGATGTGTACACGGATCATAAGAGTTTGAAGTACATCTTCACACAGAAGGAGCTGAACCTTAGGCAGAGGAGATGGTTGGAACTTATAAAGGATTACGACATGAAGCTACACTATCATCCAGGAAAGGCCAATGTCGTAGTAGACGCTTTGAGCCGGAAGAGTTATGCCAATATCCTTGAAAGTAAGGGATTGCCGAAGGAGTTAGCAGAGGATATCATGGAACTTCGATTGGAGATTGTTCCAAGAGGTTTCGTTGCAAAAATGGAGGTTCAGTCTACATTATTAGGCAAGATTCGAGAAGCTCAGAAGGATGAAAAAGAGATTGCCGAGATAAAGGAGAAGATGAGCAAAGGAAAGGCCAAAGGTTTTCGTGAGGATGAGCATGATACCTTATGGTTTGAGGACTGAGTTTATGTGCCCAATAACACCGAGATCAGGAAGTTGATACTTCAAGAGGCTCATGACTCACCATACTCGATACACCCCGAAAACACCAAGATGTATTTGGATTTGAAGGAACGTTTCTGGTGGACTGGTATGAAGAAGGATATTGCCGAGTATGTAGCCGTATGTGATGTATGCCAGAGAGTAAAGGCAGAGCATCAGAAGCCAGCAGGACTGTTACAGCCTATGCCAATACCCGAATGGAAGTGGGATAAACTTGGCATGGACTTTATCACTGGATTGCCCAGAACCAAAGCAGGATATGATTCTATATGGGTAGTAGTCGATCGCTTGACCAAAGTAGCTCACTTTATCCCAGTGAAAACCACCTATACAAGTGCGAAGCTGGCCAAGATATATATGTCCAGGATCGTATGTCTGCATGGAGTTCCGAGGACTATCGTATCAGATAGAGGAACACAGTTTACTTCAAAGTTTTGGCATCAGTTACACCAGACTTTGGGAACAAGATTGGAGTTCAGTACAGCATTCCACCCGCAGATGGATGGATAGACTGAGAGAGTCACCTAGATACTGGAAGATATGTTGAGAGCTTGTGCGCTAGATTATGGATCTAGATGGGATGACAATTTGCCTTACGCAGAATTCTCATAAAACAATAGCTATCAAGACAGTTTGAAGATGGCACCGTTTGAAGCCCTGTATGGACGCAAGTGCGGAACGCCGTTGATGTGGGATGAGGTAGGATACCGGCAGTTGTTTGGACCAGACTTGATCAAGGAGTCTGAGGAGAAGGTTAAACTGATTCGGGATAGATTGAAGATTGCTCAGTCCAGGCAGAAGAGTTATGCAGATTCAAAACGCAAGGAGGTAACCTATGAAATTGGAGACAGAGCATATCTTCGAGTATCACCCTTGCGAGGAGTGAAACGTTTTAGAGTTAAAGGAAAGTTAGCCCCGAGATTTGTAGGACCGTATCGTGTTTTAGAACGGATGGGAGAAGTTGCCTACAAGTTGGAATTACTCGAGGGATTGTCAGGAGTTCACGATGTGTTTCAAGTTTCACAGCTGAAGAAGTGTCATGCTGAGATGGCCGATATACCGTTAAGAGATACAGTACCCTTGGAGGCGATTCAGTTGGACAGTGATGACGTATGAGGAGAAGCCAGTTAAGATTCTTGAGTTTGCCAGCCGAGTCACCCGCAGCAAGGTTATCAACTTTTGCAAAGTTCAGTGGAGCCACCATACCAAGGATGAAGCCACCTGGGAATGAGAGGATGATCTACTCAGAGACCACCCACACCTATTTTCTAGCCAACCCGAATCTCGAGGGCGAGATTCATCTTAAGGGGGGTAGGTTTGTAACATCCCAAATTTTCAATTTGGAATGTTATACATAGGTCATTCATGCATATCATATTTTATGGCATTTTCGTTCCGCAATCCTCAAAATCCTAAGCAACTCAAGGACCCTCGGAGAGAGTTGGGGATTTCCCGGTTTTCGTATTTGATTTTCATCAAATAATGAAACGAGGATTTTTGATTTTAATTAATTTTCTCTCCGAAAAATATATCATATTAAAATATAAGAGAGTAGATAATATGACTTCTCCAAAATAATTTAAATATTGGAGGAAAAATATTAAAGTCATTTATTTGATTTTTATTTGATTTTATTTGGATTTTATTTGCATTAGAAAAATTGCACGTTTTCAAAAATTGCATTTTAGGGCCCAGAAAATGTTCATCTCGTTCTAAATATTTTATTTAGACGGTGAAAATTTGTTTTGGCATTTTTAGATTTTTATTTTATTCTCTAGGATTTTATTTCTGTCGGCGAAATTGTTTAAAAAAATCTCCAGCCGACTGGGCCGAAACCCAGCCGGGCCGCCGGCCCAATCGCCGCCACCGCCGCCGACTCGGACAGGAGTCCGAGCCGGACTCCTCCTCCGCCGCGCCTTGCCCCCTCCTCCAAGCCACCGCCCCCTCCTTATATACGCGCCGCCCCGACCCCCACCACCACAACCACCGCTGCCCCGCGCCGCCCTCGCCGCGCCGCCCACAGCCGCCGCCTGCCGCCGCCCCGCCGCCCAACCCCGCCTCGCCGGAGCCCCTCGCCAGAGTTACCGCGCCGGATCCGAGCCGCCGGTTTTTTTTTAAAAACCGTTCGGTTTTTTAGAAACCCTAGTTCGTTTTTTTAGATCGGTTCACCGGTTTTTTCTCGATTCTTCTAATTAGCGGACGTTCGTCCGTACGTTCGTTTTAACGAACGGTTTTCGCCCGTTAGTTACAGTTAATGAACGCTCGTTTGTTAGTCTGTTCGTCAGTTTTCTTTTATTGGATTTTTCCGCGATTATTCTCGATCGTGATTTCTGACCCGATCTTAGTTTCTGTTTATCTTTTCGCTCGTTAGTTGGAATCAGGCGATTCAAGCGCCTAGATCTTCGTCTCGAGATCCTCTTTCTGTTTAACCAACTTAAACAAGATTTTTATACTGTAAAATTTGACCTTAGTTCTGATTAGTAAATGGATCTTTTTTCTTTCGCCGTTTGAGTTTCGTTGCTCCATTTGATTTGATTCTTTTTGCAAACTGGAGTTCTTAAGTTGAACTTTCCGGTCAACCTCTTTTATTTGAGTTTTGCTTGTGCATCTTTGCTTGTTGCTTATGTATGTTATTGTTTGTTTGCGATAGAATTCCCGGAGTGCGAAGCGTGTTACTACGAGTCCCTAGGATTCATGGATCGTCAGCAAGGCAAGTAACACATTGATCATACTCTTTCCATACCCAGTTTTTATGCATTAGTTCCAATCCTCAAACATTGCATGATTAGGATGTCATTAACTTGTGGGTTGGGAAGTAGTTGTTGAGGTAGAACCTATTGCCCTGTTACTATCAAACCCTTGGGAGTTACTTCTACGCGTTGCTTATATTACTATGCTATGCTATGCTCATAGACGTGGTTTGGGTTTGAGTGAAATCCATGACAGATGTGAGATTGTTAATTAATGGTTCAACTTAAGGTGGCAACTTAAATGAACATCTGGGTGGATTGAGGCACCTGGGGGACCCAGTGTTGTCATTATTTTTTTGGAAATCCTGGGGTACCCGTGTGATCTTCCTATGGACCGCCACACAGGCTCAAAGGGAACTGAGATGATTCATGGTAGAAACTTCCGTGTGTAGCCACAAGCTATTATGGGCTCTAGCATAGTTGAGTAAGTTACGTGAAACTCTTGAAGAGGTAGATCGGCAGGTAGTGGGTTTTGTAGGTTTGGTATGGTCTACCCGGAGTAAAGAGTTAATGTTTCTGAAAGACTGTGTCTCGGTCATCCGTTTCTCAAACACCATGTAGTGCGAGAAATCCAACGGAGGCGATCGAGTCTTGTGGGGAAAAGTGTGCAAACCTCTGCAGAGTGTACAATCTAATCATGGTTAGCCGTGTCCCCGGTTATGGACAATCTTGAGTATCTAGTACTTGGGTTATCGCATGTATCTCATCACTTTTAATTAATATTGTTGGGTTGTTAACTACTTTAATTTGGGATTGAGTTGGGGATACCTTCTCAATATTGTTCAACCACCATGATAGTTAAATTAAAATCTATTCCTTTGTTGTAGGGAAAAATTGGCTTTTCGCAAAAAAACTATAACCATAGAGCTTTCCACCAGCCAAATATGCATATAGATGTAGCATTACTCTGTTCATGCTCTACTGTGTTATATTGCCAGCATATTCCATGTGCTGACCCGTTTTCGGGCTACAATGTATTATGTTGCAGACTTTTCAGACGAGGAGTAAGGTTCGTTAGGTCGTTGCCGTATAGCTCAGCTATGCCGTTGGAGTTGATGGACTCACTTTATCTTCCAAGCCTTCCGCTGTTATCGCATTAGATGGCCTTAGGCCATATTATTGTAATAAGTTCTCTCTTGAGACATTCAATGTAATAAGTGTGTGATTGCTACTCTGTTATAAATCCTTCGAGTACTGTGTGTGTGTGTTAGCATTACCGATCCAGGGATGACACTGAAGCACAAAGACTTGACCATCTGAGGTCGGGTCGCTACACATCTTCACTAGGAAGGCTGGAAAACGGATCTTTCATGATAAGATTCAGCAAAGCGGCATTAATTTCACAAGATTCAGCATCAATAAGAGGAGCAATAGGAGTGATAATAAAATCATTATCGTGGGTATTAGAAAAGTCACACAATTTAGTATTATCTTGAGCCATCGTGACAAACAATCCAACACACAAGCACACAAGAAGCAAGCAAAAAGAGACGAACAAGAAAAGAGAAGGGGAACGGAAAAAGAGGGCGAATAAAACGGCAAGGGTGAAATGGGGGAGAGGAAAATGAGTGGCAAATGGCAAATAATGTAATACTAGGGATAAGAGTTTGTGATGGGTACTTGGTATGTCTTGACTTGTGAATAGATCTCCCCGACAACGGCGCTAGAAATCCTTCTTGCTACCTCTTGAGCACCGTGTTGGTTTTCCCTTGAAGCGGAAAGGGTGATGCAGCAAAGTAGCATAAGTATTTCCCTCGGTTTTTGAGAACCAAGGTATCAATCCAGTAGGAGACTACAGGTAAGTCCCTCGTACCTACACAAACAAATAAGAACCTCACAACCAACGCGATAAAGGGGTTGTCAATCCCTTCACGGTCACTCACGAGAGTGAGATCTGATAGAGACAATAATAATAAGATAAATATTTTTGGTATTTTTATGATATAGATTGAAAGTAAAGATTGCAAAATAAACGGTGCCAGAAATAGCTTATTGATGTGAGATTAATATAAACGAGAATAGACCTGGGGGCCATAGGTTTCACTAGTGGCTTCTCTCAAGATAGCATAAGTATTACGGTGGGTAAACAAATTACTGTCGAGCAATTGATAGAAAAGTGCATAATTATGAGAATATCTAGGCATGATCATGTATATAGGCATCACGTCCGCGACAAGTAGACCGAAACGATTCTGCATCTACTACTATTACTCCACACATCTACCGCTATCCAACATGCATCTAGAGTATTAAGTTCATAATAACAGAGTAATGCATTAGGCAAGATGACATGATGTAAATGGATAAACTCAACCAATATGATATAAACTGAAAGTGCTAGTGATCGACTAGAGGGGGGGGGGGTGAATAGGCGATTTTTATGAAAGTCTTCAGAATATGTAGGTTTCGAAGACAAACGATAAAAATTAACCTATTACCATGCAGTGGAAGGTAGACTACACTAGACAAACCATAGTCAAGTATTCAATGAAGTGAAAGCACAATGACCAATAGCAGCTAGGTAGTAAGGATCAGGTAGGAAGATATTGTGAAGCCAATCAGAACAAGTAATCACTCAGTGAAGTCAAATGGTGATGCAATTTTACAATGACTTCACAAGGACCAACAGTAAGTAAAGGGAAGGGAAGGATGAAACTAGTGACTCGTTAAAGACAATGATTTGTTCGACCAGTTCTAGTTGCTGTGACAACTGTACATCTGGTTAGGGAGGCTGAGATTCAACTCAGAATACCTCGTCTTCACCTTATTCCCCTTGAGCTAAGGACACCCAGTCCTCACCCAATCACCCTGGTAAGTCTTCAAGGTAGACTTCCAAACCTTCACAGACTTCATTCACCGGCGATCCACAATGACTCTTGGATGCTCAGAACGCGACGCCTAACCGGCTGGAGGATTCACAGTCCTCAAGTGTAATAAGTCTTCAGATCACACAGACAGGAAGACTTAAGTGATGCCTAACACTCTTTGGCTCTGGGTGGTTAGGGCTTTATCCTCGCAAGGAATTCTCTCTCAAAGGCTTCGAGGTGGGTTGCTCTCAAACGACAAAAGCCGTACTTTAACTCTGAGCAGCCAACCGTTTATGGTTGTAGGGGGTGGGCTATTTATAGCCACTAGGCAACCCGACCTGATTTGTCCGAAATGACCCTGGGTCACTAAGGAACTGACACGTGTTCCAACGGTCAGATTTCAAACACACACGGCAACTTTACTTGGGCTACAAGCAAAGCTGACTTGTCCAACTCTGGACAAGATTCGCTCTCATAGTCTTCACTCGAAGACATAGGATTTTGGTTAAGCATCACTTCAGTCATTCTGACTGGTTCTCTTGGACCCCACTTAACAGTACGGTGGTTCCTATGACTCAACAAAGAAGAAAAAGAACTACGAAAGATCTAAGTCTTCGCGCTCCATAGTCTTCATGCGATGTCTTCTCTTGTCATAGTCTTCAATGTGAATGTCTTCACATACCACCTTTGACTTCAATGTCTTCATACATTTTTAGGGGTCATCTCTGGTAGGAAAACCGAATCAATGAGGGACTTCTACCTGTGTTATCCTGCAATTCTCACAAACACATTAGTCCCTCAACTAGGTTTGTCGTCAATACTCCAAAACCAACTAGGGGTGGCACTAGATGCACTTACAATCTCCCCCTTTTTGGTGATTGATGACAAACTAGTTGAAGTTTTCAACGGGGAATATAATATGTGAAATTGTAAAGGATAAGGAATTGTCTTCATAAGTTGCAAGGGCTCCCCCTGAAGATGTGCATATAAGTAATTTGCTTTTGGAATGCAAATGCACATGGCAGGTTGTACTTGTGGAGATCCTCTTCAACTTATGATGACAATTCATCATGCATGAAAAGTATGTGAAGATAATGACATGCATAATGAAAAATGGACGTCTGCAAAATGATCTAAGTGCAGAATTTATCATCGCACATGCGGAATTTATCATCGCATCACAGAATAGCAAATAAGTAGCAGACGACCATCGAGTTTAAGTGTTACAACTCAAAGAACCAAAAGTATCAAAACAAGAGTTGTAAACACTAGGCAGAACATAAAGTAACCGCCCATATGGACCCGCTTGAAGACTATCAAACTCATATGCTTCTCCCCCTTTTGTCAGTAAGGACCAAAAAGGTTTGAAGACATAGAGCATCTACTCGTTCCCATGAGGAGTAGGTGAAGCAGCAAGGTCGTCGGTGGTGTTCGGCGGTGTAGAAGAACTCGGGGCAGTGTCGATGTGTGCAGAAGTAGGGGGCGGTGAAGTAGCATCGTCTTCATCCTCAATCACTCTGACATTCACAGTTGCCGCGGAGGAAGAGAACTCAGAGTCTTCAAGGGACGGAGTTCGTCGCAGCACAGTCCTTCGGGGAGGTGTGGAGTCAAACTTGAAACGTTCAGAGAAGCCATCCTCTTGAAGATCATCCTCAGAACACATAAGCATCAGCCCTTTCCATGTACGCCGATAGGTTTCATGGGCAACAAAGGCATTCTTGGTGGCAAGATTGCGAATGCGGTTGACATCCACCAAGAGGCTTTGCATTTGGCCCTTCAGCCAGTCATGATGCCTATCCTGTTTCTGATGAAGGGAAACCAGAAGCTCTCGATCATTGAGAAGACAAGACCGCTTCTTGGGCCGTTGGGCAATAGTGCTTTCAGTGGCTTCAGTGAGGGCATGATGAGGTGCATGTGTAGTACCAGCCAGAGGATAAACACGAGTGACTGCTTCAACTCCTTCAATGTTCTGAGAGAAACTTTGATGCTCAGCATTCTGAAGACTAAGAGGCTCCTTGGCAGGCTCTGGATAGATGGCTTCAACGGACATATCCACGTCAGGCAGAAAGATCCGATGATTGCAAGCAGAGGGATGATATGAGACAGCTGAGTGTAGTTTGATCAGCCGCATCATCCATGGAGCGTAGAACTTCAAGCCAAAAAGATCAGATCCTGATGCAGCAAGTTGGCGGATGAAGACGTCTTGTGCATTGAAGCATTTGCCGTGAAGAATATAGAATACCAAAGTCTTCATTGCACCTTCCAGCTTTGCATGTGGAGAATGTCCTTTGATGGGCCAGAGAGTTCGCCTTATAATGTGATAGATAGTGCGTGGCAGATACTCAAGGTCTTCAACAAAGAACTCCTTAGGATATGCAGGATCTGGAGGCAAAGGCTTCATCATGCTAAGCATTTGACTCATGTTCAGTTCAGGCTTCTGAAAGATGCTCTCCATAGCTTCACTGTGAAGCTGACAGCCAGGTTCATAGAGATCTCTAGGAGTGGGCAAACCAGTGAGCTCAATGATATCAAAGGCTTTGGCTTGGTGATGAACATTTCTGGTCATCCACTCAAGGACCCAAGTCTTCAGATCTCTGTTGTAGCCACGAATGTGAAGAGTGGCATAAAATTGGAGCAGCAACTCTTCGTTCCAGTGCTCTTGGTCGGTGATGAAGGGCAACAATCCAGTCTCTTTGAAGCAATCCAGAGCTTCTTCCAAGCAGGGCAGACCAGTTATTGCTTCGGTGTCAAGACGCATATGACGGAAGATGCGACCTTGATTGTATAGAATGCATGAGTAATAACTTCGCTGCGGATAGCTCTAGAACCGATCGGAAGATATTCTTTCCCTTGAGTAGGGGTTCTTGGAGCTATTGAAGAAGGTGTTGTCTGCTTTGAAGCTGTTGACATTAAATGATCCAGGTGCTGATGCAGGACCTAGAAACCTGGGCAACCTTGGCATTGGCTTCTGTACCCGAGGCCTGTGCTCAACATGATAGTCAAACTGAGGACCAGCAGCAGGCGCAGGAACAGGAGCAGTAGCATCATTGGCTTCACTGACTTCTGGCTCATGGGTTGGTGTAGGCTCCACATTTGCTTCAGCCATGACAACGTCATTGGCTTCATTTGTGTTGGTGGTGGCAGCCTCAAGATTCTCAATCTCCACTTGATGAGCTAGAGGGTCGGGCACAGACACGTTCTCCTCGAGAACAGCTTCTTCAGTAATGGGGGGAGTAGGGACACGTTCTTCTTCTTGTGTGTCATCGGCTGATGCAGCCGGAATGTCTTCAGCAGCTTTAGCCTCAGACTCGGAGACATTCACAGTAGGAGTGGCATCTGGAAACACTTGACGTGCAACAGATTGGTGGGGCACTTCTCCTTCTAGAACGCTCAAGAGAGGGACTTGAGACCTTGGTCCTTTGCGAAGCCTGCGTAACGCTGGCGACGCCTTTGGAGATGGAGTTGGCTGGGCCTCAAAGTCATCTTCTTCTTCTTGCCGGGGTGGTGTGACTTGTTGTTGTGGGTGATCAGCCCATGATGCATCCTGAGCAATTGGCGTCAGAGAATGACCAATGCTGATGAGTTCGCTGTGCGTAAGCACAGGCAATGATACCTGTTGGAGCTCGATCTGAGGAAGAACTACATCATCTTTAACATTGTCATGGTGACCAATGTCTTCAGCAGCGGTGGGATCAACTGCTGGAATGTCTTTAGCTGTATGAGCCTCTGTGGAAGTAGGCTCATGGACAATCAGTTGGCGCTCTTAGTGTGTAGATGCAGGGCGAACCATTGAGATAGGTTCAACAACTAAGGGCTCTGTGGGAGCAGCCCGATCCTTCTTGGTCTTGCGCTTCTTCTTGGAGGGAGCAGCATCAGAGGCTTCAGGATGTTTCCTCTTTCTGGCTTCAGCCTCAGCAGTCCTCGTCTTCTTCAGTTTTGAAGCGGTTGACCTGACCTTTGGCTTTGAGCCAGTCATGCTGGCTGGGAAGACAATGGGATGTGCTTCCTGCCTTGGTGCGTCGGGTTCGGCCACAGCGGGCTTCTTCTTCTTCTTCTTTGCAGCCATCCTGGGATCGATGCCAGGATGACCAAGGGCCTTGCACTTCTCAGCCTCATTGTAGACTTGCACACACTTGTCAGCCAGGCTCTTCATGCGCTCACGAGAACCTTGAGCTTCTTCATGCTTCTTGAGAAAGGCTTCTTTGAGCTCGTACAGCATGATCTTGAAGTTCTTGACCTCTTGCACGCTGAGCTTGGCCATATGCTTCTTGAACTGAGCTTTCTCAAAGTCGATCTTTTGCTTCAATTCAATGATGTGCTGAGCTAGAGCTAGCTCTGAAGCAATGGCGCCATGGAAGGCGACACTGAGGCCAATTGGAAGTTGCAGATCTTCAAAGCTGAGGTTGGGCGTGTCAAACCACTCATCAATGAAGTTGTGGATGATTGTCATGTCAAAGAGAGGCAAATCATTGAAGATTTCTGCTTCTTCTTTGATCTTGATCAGTTGGTCAAGAGCGTCATCTGCTAGATCTTCATCGCTGGACAGATCAACGGCGTCGTTGCGCAAAATAGCAGCAGTCAGTTCTTGGCTGGTGTGTTGCAAAGGCATCTTTACTCTTGAGGGCTTGGAGATGCGTGACAAATCTTCAGACTGCACACTGTCTTCAGGAGGTGCAGTAGCCAGTGGCTTCGCTCGTGAGATTTTTGGTGCTGAGGCAGGCTTTGAAGCTTTAGGATTCTTTAGTTTCTTTGGCTTCAGCGGTGCAGGCGCTTCATCAGATTCAGCGTCATCTGCAGGCTCATACACAATTGTCCCTTGAACCTTGATATGAGTGATGAGACCTTCCAGGTTGTAGAAGGGCCCAACAAGATTGGGTTCAGCTTCGCGGGTGCCATCGGCACGGGGAGCAGAAGGGCCAGGGTTGAAGTCAAGTCCCCATGACTTCTTGTTTTGCTTGCCCAAATTCTTGGCAAACTGGAAGTTGCGCTTGACCAGATTGTCGTCACGACACCATAGTAGTGACGATGGGTGTGCATCTGCAGGCTGTGGTCCACGGACCATGCAGGGATAGAAGCCTTGTTCAATGGCTTCATCTCTGGACTTGGGTTGAAGATTTTTGTATAGGATGTCTCCCCATGGTCTCTTGATGGCATTTTTCTTAGCATATTCCTGGGTCACAAACTGGTATTTGAACCATTGTTCTGCCCAATATCTTCGAATCCATTGGATTCGGGTCTTGCACTGATTGTAATCCTCTTCAGGATCTGTCTTGTAAAGCTCTAAGAGGTCATCAGGCAAATCTCTTGACGTTCCCCCACGATGCTGTCTGCCACCCTTCCTTACTCATTTCTCTGCAGCCATGAACTTCAAACTGAATGGCTTCAACACGTTCAAAGGCTTCGAAGGCTTTCGCTTGCTAGACAAACAGGAACTGGCTTCGGGAGAATTTATATGATACTGTAAGAATTCTGAAAATGAATGCAGACTATGAGAACCAAGGGATTCTCCCACGGACATGTACCTGTGACAACATTAAGGTGCGAGGGAAGGGGAAGAGGTCATATGCATTCTCAGAAGATTTCGAAGATAAATCAGTTTAGAAGACATTGACCTCATCGTGCGAAGACATTCACTCATAGATAAGGAGTTGGTTCTAGATTTGTACGAATCCAAGGATCAGTACAAGTGAGGAATCTAACTACTTTGTGAAGCATAAGTGAACATACTAGGCATATAATGTGATGCAGTATGAAATAGATCCAACTTGTGTGAATAGAAACTTCTTATGGTAGAAAGTGATGAATCTATAGGATCAAAGGGGCTGTAAAAAGGAAGTTTTATTTACCACACGAAGAACTGCTAGATGGAGTGGAAGAGGAGGCCGAACAGTTCGATCGTCCGTGCCCTAACTTGGCGATGGAGGACACCTACGGCGACGACGGAGAAGACGATGTCCGCGGCCGGCGTGAAGATGGCGTCGGAGAGGTCGCGGCAGCTAAGCGCTTCGTCGTCGGTGTCGTCGAGGGCTAGCAGTGGCGCTAGGGTTCGTGCGAGAGTGGAAGAAAGGATAATGACTATGGTGAGGCGTGTATTTATAGGACAGGGACGGCATAGTGTTATTACACAGGTGCCCCTGGCGATTCACATCTAAAGGACACGTGGCCATCATGCAACATATCGGAGGTTGTTCCACGTTCCCACGCATGCCTGGATTGTCGGGTGGTCGTTCCCACTTCTCCGGGTTTCAGGTGAAGGAATTAGCATTGAAAGCGAACTTAATGTTTGTCTCTGTATCTTCTGCTGACAAGGACGCAGAGAAGACATTCGACAGTTTCAAGAGAATGCATATGATTTGGAGAGATAGAGTTTGAGATAGAAAGCATAGAGAGGTTAGGGTTCAATCACATTCACTTAGTTCAAAAGATTCAACAAGAAGACATAGCTATAAGTGAATGCTGTAGAGGACATAACACTAGTATATATATATATATATATATATATATATATATATATATATATATGTGAGAAAACAGCCAAACCAACATAGTGAAGATAATCATGAAGACAAGTTGAGAATGAAGACAAACAAGATGTGAAGACATAGCAAATGTAACGCCATGGGTAAAACACTTCAAACATAAGAATTTGGTGGTGGCGTTACCCACCGTATAGGAAGTATTAGACCCAGACACGGCGCACAATTATCGTGGCGCTCCGAAGTCAAATTCCACATTAATGTATTCACACTTAGAATGTATGCCTTCATTGATTGAAGATATACTTTACTTCGTGTGTTGCACATCTAAGTCATCAATATGCATAAGTGTTAGGATGTGTGCCTGATCACAGGACATTTGAGGATTCCAAGATATTTAGCTCACACCGTAACTTGCAAAATCTCTTCTCATCCAAGGGCTTGGTGAAGATATCTGCCAATTGATCTTCAGTGTTGACGTGTATGATATCAATATCTTCCTTCACAACATGATCTCTGAGAAAGTGATGACGAATTTCAATGTGCTTTGTCTTCGAGTGCTGAACTGGGTTGTTGGCTATCTTGATGGCGCTTTCGTTGTCGCAGTAGAGTGGCACTTGCTTCAGATGAATGCCATAATCTTTGAGTGTTTGCTTCATCCACAGAAGCTGAGCGCAGCAAGATCCAGCAGCAATGTATTCAGATTCAGCAGTGGAGAGAGATACACAGTTCTGCTTCTTTGAAGACCAACATACAAGTGATCGTCCCAGAAAATGACATGTGCCTGATGTAGACTTGCGATCCACCTTGTCACCAGCATAATCAGCATCCGAGAATCCAACCAGATCAAACTCTGAGCCCTTTGGATACCATAATCCTAGTGTTGGGGTGTAAGCCAAATATCGAAGAATTCGCTTCACAGCTAAGTGATGCGATTCCTTTGGTGCCGCTTAGAATCGAGCACACATGCAAACACTAAGCATAATATCTGGCCTAGATGCACATAGATAAAGTAAAGAACCAATCATGGAGTGGTATACCTTTTGATCGAACTCTTTACCATTGTCGTCGGGACCCAGACGATGTTTGGCTGACATTGGCATCGTGAAGCCTTTGCTGTCTTGCATACCAAATTTCTTCAGGCAATCTTTGAGGTACTTCTCTTGAGATATAAAGATGCAGTTGTGTTGCTGACGTATTTGAAGACCAAGGAAGAACTTCAGCTCACCCATCATGGACATCTGATATTGCTCTTGCATCATATATACAAACTCTTCACTGTAGTTTTGATTGGTGCAGCCGAAGATAATGTCATCCACATATATTTGGCACACGACCAGTTCACCATCATATGTCTTCATGAAGAGAGTGGGGTCGAGGGAACCAGTTTTGAAGCCTTTGCTCTTCAGGAAGTCTTTGAGTGTGTCATACCAAGCCCGAGGGGCTTGTTTGAGGCCACACAGTGCCTTGTTGAGCTTGTACACCATGTCAGGATGTTTTGGATCTTCAAAGCCAGGCGGTTGTGCAACATACACTTCTTCTTCAATCTTGCCATTGAGAAAAGCGCTCTTCACATCCATTTGATATAGAAGTATGTTATGATGATTTGCATAGGCCAGCAGTATGTGTATGGCTTCAAGTCTAGCCACAGGAGCAAATGTTTCATCGAAGTCAATCCCTTCAACTTGAGTGTATCCTTGAGCAACGAGACGAGGTTTGTTTCTGACAACTTGACCATGCTCATCTTGCTTGTTGCGATATATCCATTTGGTGCCTATTATATTGTGCTTGCGAGGATCAGGATGCTTAACCAGTTCCCATACATTATTCAGCTCAAACTGTTGAAGCTCTTCTTGCATAGCTTGAATCCATTCAGGTTCTATGAAGGCTTCTTCAACTTTCTTGGGTTCAGTTATTGAGACGAATGTGAAGTTCCCACAGAAATTTGCTAGCTGTGTTGCCTTTGAACGAGTGAGTGGACCTGGTGCATTGATGCTATCAATTATTCTCTCAATCTGCACTTCATTTGCAACACAAGGATGTACATGACGAAGATTTTGCTCTTGCTGATCATTGTCATTGTTAGAGGGATTGTCTTCAGGCTGAGCATTGTCTTCAGGTTGATCAGGTGCGGTGATGATAAGTTCCTCTTCAGGTTGAGCTTCAGAAGGTATGATTTCTCCAGTTCCCATAAGTTTGATTGATTCACTGGATGGAACTTCATCTAGCACATTTGGCAGGTGCTCTCTTTGTGAGCCGTTAGTCTCATCGAACCGCACATCCACTGTTTCCACCACTTTATAATGAAAGAGGTTGAAGACTCTGTAGGAGTGCGAATCCTTTCCATATCCTAGCATAAAACCCTCATGTGCTTTTGGTGCAAATTTTGAAGTGTGATGTGGATCCTTGATCCAGCACCTGGCGCCAAATACTCTGAAGTAACTGACATTTGGCTTCTTGCCTGTAAGGAGCTCATAGGATGTCTTGTTCAGAAGCTTGTGAAGATAAACACGGTTGATGATATGGCATACAGTGTCAATGGCTTCAGGCCAGAATTTTCTTGGAGTCTTGTATTCATCAAGCATCGTCCGAGCCATCTCAATAAGTGTTCTGTTCTTGCGTTCGACGATGCCATTCTGCTGTGGCGTGTACGGAGCTGAGAATTCATGTGTGATGCCTAAGGTATCAAGATATGTATCTAGGCTAGTGTTCTTGAATTCAGTGCCATTGTCACTTCTGATGTGCTTTATCTTGGCGCCATAGTTGTTCATTGCTCGATTGGCGAAGCGTCTGAAGACATCCTGCACTTCAGTCTTGTAGAGGATTATATGCACTCAAGTATATCTTGAATAGTCATCAACAATTACAAAGCCATAGAGACAAGCAGTAGTAGTAAGAGTTGAGTAATTAGTGGGACCGAAAAGATCCATGTGTAGCAGTTCGAAGGGTTGAGTCGTTGTCATGATTGTCTTCGAGGGATGCTTGGCCCTCGTCATCTTTCTTGCTTCACAGGCACCGCATAAGTGATCCTTCTTGAACTTGACGCCCTCGATGCCTATGGCATGCTTCTTCCTTGCAAGGGTGTGGAGGTTCCTCATGCCAGCATGCCCTAGCCTTCGATGCCAGAGCCAGCATTCAGAAGCTTTTGCTAGAAGACATACTACAAGTTGTGGTCCTGCTGAGAAATCTACCACGTACAAATCATCTTTCCGATGCCCTTCAAACACTAGAGACTTGTCAGATTCCATTAGTACAAGGCAATGATATTTTCCAAACATCACAATCATGTTTAAATCGCAAAGCATTGAGATAGACATTAAGTTGAAACCAAGGGATTCAACAAGCATGACTTTATCCATGTGTTGATCCTTTGAGATTGCAACTCTACCTAGACACAATACCTTGCTTTTACCAGTCTCAGCAAATGTGATGTGACTTTTGTCAGATGGACGTAAAGTTGAGTCCATGAGAAGGCTTTGCTTGCCAGTCATGTGATTTGTACACCCACTATCAATAATCCATTCTGAAGCAGCTGGTGTCGTACCCTACAGTGCAGTTAGGGCGATAGGCTTCACGAAGAGAATTGTGAAGCAAAAACATTTGACGAGCCAGTGGATTATTAAAGCTTAGATCGAGATTAGGACTGATAGGGCAAGTTGCAAGCGATCCAGGAACAAAGTACATCATAAGACCATTTGGGCATTTGATCTTGCGCCCTACAAGATGTTTAAGGTCCCCAGCAATAGTGTCAGACAATTTTGGTTTTCGGCTGGAGAACTTTCCCTGCAAAAGAGAGTTAAGCTTTCTTAGCCACCCACATCTTCAAGGGTGGCTTCGAAGCAATGAGTCTAAGTGCAGCATCTGAGAACTTTGGCTTTGGAGCCCTAGCAAAAAGTCTTGCAGGTGGACAATAGTACTCATAAGAATAAGCAGAATAGTTCTTGGTCTTATGAACATGGCAGTTTGATGAACCACGCTCATATTCATAGGCCTGAGTATGGCTTCCCTGCAAAACATTTGCGTTAGTGCGACTCAGGCGAGTCCTCTGTCTGTATGAAGCCTTTGGACCATATGAAGCCTGTTGTCTGGGGTTTGTCTTCTTCACCTGTGGTGTCATGATGACATTCACAGGAAGATTCTCCAAACACCTTTTCGGCACCCAGATCTTCTTCATAGGCGGTCCATTCCTGCAGTTAGTACCAATGTACCTGGCAAACACTTCACCATTCTGATTCTTAAAAAGTTTATAGTTTGCATCAAAGGATTCATCAATAACAATGGGATTAGCACACGTGAAGCCAGATAGGGTGGATGGATCCGCTGAAGGTTCCTTTGCAGCAACCTATGTGGTTTTGGGGTACTGCTCGGGTTTCCAGTAAGAGCCATCAGCATTCATTTTCCTTTCGAACCCAACACCCTCTTTCCTAGGGTTTCGGTTCAGGATCTGCCTTTTGAGGACATCACATAGTGTCTGATGACCTTTGAGACTTTTGTACGTCCCTATTTCAAGCAGTGTCTTCAACCTAGCATTCTCATCAGCAATAGCAGTGGTGTACTCAGCAGAGGGGTTAGTTACCACATCAAGAGTTGAAGATATTGCAACAATAGCAGCAGTAGAACATTCAGCAACAGAAGTAGCATTATCACGCTCAATGCATTTAAGACATGGTGGTTCAAATCCTTCCTGAGCTGAACTGATCTGTTCGGCGCGAAGTGACTCATTTTCCTTTTGAAGATCTTCATGAGCCGCTCTCAATTTCTTAAGATCTTGCTTCCTTTGAAGATAATCATAGGAAAGCCTTTCATGAGTTGTTGAGAGCGTTTCATGACGACTTTCAAGTTCCTCATACTTAACGTGAAGATTTTTTATGTATTCAATTAAGGACTGAGATCGAGTCATTTCAGCGTCTAGCAGATCATTGCTTTTGTCTAACAATTTTTGAATGTGTTCCATAGCTTTCTGTTGTTCAGTTGCAATTTTAGTGAGAGTTTTGTAGCTGGGTTTGGAACCACAATCAGAGTCATCGTCACTAGATGTTTGATAGTGAGTAGTGCGTGTGTTTACCTTGGCACCGCGTGCCATGAAGCAGTAGGAAGGAGTGGAGTAGTCCTTGTCATTTGCATCGGTGTCGGTGATGAAGTCATTGTCTTCAGTGTTGAAGATGGACTTGGCAACGTATGCTGTAGCCAGACTTGCGACGCCTGAGTCGGACTCCTTCTCAGACTCCACCTCCGCCTCCTCAGAAGCAGACTCCTCCTCTGAATCCATTTCCTTGCCAACAAACTCACGTGCCTTGCCAGATGAGCTCTTCTTGTGTGATGAAGACTTTGAGGAAGACTTGGAAGAAGACTTTGAGTATTTCTTCTTCTTCTTCTTGTCGTCAGAGTCATATTCCTTGCTCTTCTTCTTCTTTTTGTTCTCATTGTCCCACTGTGGACACTCAGAGATGAAGTGGCCAAGTTTCGTGCACTTGTGACATGTTTTCTTCTTGTAGTCATGAGAAGAAGCTTCATCATTCCTTGAGCTTGATCGGGAAGACTTTCTGAAGCCTTTCTTCTTGGTGAATTTTTGGACCTTCTTGACAAGCATAGCAAGTTCCCTTCCAATGTCTTCAGGATCATCAGAACTATTGTCAGATTCTTCTTCAGATGAGGAGACAGCTTTTGCCTTCAAGGCACGAGTTCGCCCATAGTTGGGACCGTAGATGTCTCTTTTCTCAGAAAGCTGAAACTCGTGTGTGTTGAGCCTCTCAAGTATGTCAGACGGATCGAGTGTCTTGAAATTAGGACGTTCTTGAATGATCAGGGCTAGGGTGTCAAACGAACTGTCAAGTGATCTCAGGAGTGTCTTGACGACTTCATGCTTGGTGATCTCAGTAGCGTCGAGGGCTTGAAGCTCATTTGTGATGTCAGTGAGTAGATCAAACGTGATCTGGACATTCTCATTGTCATTTCTCTTGAAGAGGTTGAAGAGGTTGCGAAGGACACTGATTCTCTGATCTCTCTGGGTTGAGATGGCTTCATTGACCTTGGAGAACCAGTCCCAGACTAGCTTAGATGTTTCCAAAGCACTCACGCGGCCATACTGTCCTTTGGTCAGATGACTACAGATGATATTCTTGGCAGTAGAGTCCAGTTGAACGAACTTCTTGACATCAGCAATAGTGACACCCTCTCCAGCCTTGGGAACACCGTTCTTGACGACATACCATAGGTCGACATCAATGGCTTCAAGATGCATGCGCATCTTATTATTCCAGTAGGGATATTCAGTTCCATCAAAGATGGGGCACGCAGCGGAGACTTTAATTATCCCTACAGTCGACATAGCTAAAACTCTAGGTGGTTAAACCGAATCACACAGAACAAGGGAGTACCTCGCTCTGATACCAATTGAAAGTGCTAGTGATCGACTAGAGGGGGGGGGGGGTGAATAGGCGATTTTTATGAAAGTCTTCAGAACATGTAGGTTTCGAAGACAAACGATAGAAATGAACCTATTACCATGCAGCGGAAGGTAGACTACACTAGACAAACCATAGTCAAGTATTCAATGAAGTGAAAGCACAATGACCAATAGTAGCTAGGCAGTAAGGATTAGGTAGGAAGATATTGTGAAGCCAATCAGAACAAGTAATCACTCAGTGAAGTCAAATGGTGATGCAATTGTACAATGACTTCACAAGGACCAACAGTAAGTAAAGGGAAGGGAAGGATGAAACCAGTGACTCGTTGAAGACAATGATTTGTTGGACCAGTTCCAGTTGCTGTGACAACTATATGTCTAGTTAGGGAGGCTGTGATTCAACTCAGAAGACCTCGTCTTCACCTTATTCCCCTTGAGCTAAGGACACCCAGTCCTCGTCCAATCACTCTGGTAAGTCTTCAAGGTAGACTTCCAAACCTTCACATACTTCGTTCACCAGCGATCCACAATGACTCTTGGATGCTTAGAACGCAACGCCTAACCGGCTGGAGGATTCACAGTCCTCAAGTGTAATAAGTCTTCAGATCACACAGAGAGGAAGACTTAAGTGATGCCTAACACTCTTTGGCTCTAGTTGGTTAGGGCTTTATCCTCGCAAGGAATTCTCTCTCAAAGGCTTCGAGGTGGGTTGCTCTCAAACGACAAAAGCCGTACTCTAACTCTGAGCAGCCAACCGTTCATGGTTGTAGGGGGTGGGCTATTTATAGCCACTAGGCAACCCGACCTGATTTGTCCGAAATGACCTTGGGTCACTAAGGAACTGACACATGTTCCAACGGTCAGATTTCAAACACACACAATAACTTTACTTGGTCTACAAGCAAAGCTGACTTGTCCAACTCTGGACAAGATTCGCTCTCATAGTCTTCACTCGAAGACATAGGATTTTGGTTAAGCATCACTTCAGTCATTCTCACTGGCTCTCTTGTACCCCACTTAACAGTACGATGGTTCCTATGACTCAACAAGGAAGAAAAAGAACTACGAAAGATCTAAGTCTTCGCGCTCCATAGTCTTCATGCGATGTCTTCTCTTGTCATAGTCTTCAATGTGAATGTCTTCACATACCACCTTTGACTTCAATGTCTTCATACATTTTTAGGGGTCATCTCTGGTAGGAAAACCGAATCAATGAGGGACTTCTACATGTGTTATCCTGCAATTCTCACAAACACATTAGTCCCTCAACTAGGTTTGTCGTCAATACTCCAAAACCAACTAGGGGTGGCACTAGATGCACTTACATCAACCCCATCTTTTTATCCTCGATGGAAACAATACAATACGTGCCTTGCTTCCCCTGCTGTCACTGTGAAAGGACACCGCAAGATTGAACCCAAAGCTAAGCCCTTCTTCCATTGCAAGAAAGATCAATTTGGTAGGCTAAACCAAACTGATAATTCGAAGAGGCTTGCAAAGATAACCAATCATACATAAAAGATTTCAGAGAAGAATCAAATATTGTTCATAGATAAACTTGATCATAAACCAAAATTCATCGGATCTCGACAAACACACCGCAAAAAGAGTTACATCAAATAGATTGATACGTCTCCCACGTATCTATAATTTCTGATTGTTCCATGCTATTATATTATCAACCTTGGATGTTTTATATGCATTTATATGCTATTTTATATGATTTTTGGGACTAACATATTAACCTAGAGCAAGTGCCAGTTTCTCTTTTTTCCTTGTTTTTGAGTTTAACAGAAAAGGAATACCAAATAGAGTCCAATTGACGTGCCAATTTTTAACAATTTTTTATAGACCAAAAGAAGACCACGGAGTAAAAGAGTTGGGCCAGAAGAGTCCCGGGCCGTCCACGAGGGTGGGGGCGTGCCCTGAAAACCCACAAGTATAGGGGATCGCAACAGTTTTCGAGGGTTGAGTATTCAACCGAAATTTATTGATTCAACACAAGGGGAGCCAAAGAATATTCTCAAGTATTAGCAGCTGAGTTGTCAATTCAACCACACCTGGAAACTTAATATCTGCAGCAACGTGTTTAGTAGCAAAGTAATATGATAGTAGTGGTAACGGTGGTAAAAGGTAACGGCAGCAAAAGTAATATTTTTGGTGTTTTATAGTGATGATAACAATAGCAACGGAAAAGTAAATATGCGAAGAACAATATATGCAAAGCTCGTAGGCAATGGATCGGTGATAGAGAATTATGCCGGATGCGATCGATCATGTAACAGTCATAACCTAGGGTGACACAGAACTAGCTCCAGTTCATCAATGTAATGTAGGCATGTATTCCGAATATAGTCATACGTGCTTATGGAAAAGAACTTGCATGACATCTTTTGTCCTACCCTCACGTGGCAGCGGGGTCCTATTGGAAACTAAGGGATATTAAGGCCTCCTTTTAATAGTGTACCGGACCAAAGCATTAACACATAGTGAATACATGAAATCCTCAAACTACGGTCATCACCGGGAGTGGTCCCGACTATTGTCACTTCGGGGTTGCTAGATCATAACACATAGTAGGTGACTATAGACTTGCAAGATAGGATCAAGAACTCTCATATATTGATGAAAACATAATAGGTTCAGATCTGAAATCATGGCACTCGGGCCCTAGTGACAAGCATTAAGCATAGCAAAGTCATAGCAACATCAATCTTAGAACATAGTGGATACTAGGGATCAAACCCTAACAAAACTAACTCGATTACATGATAAATCTCATCCAACCCATCACCGTCCAGGAAGCCTATGATGGAATTACTCACGCACGGAGGTGAGCATCATGAAATTGGTGATGGAGGATGGTTGACGATGACGATGGCGACGGATTCCCCTCTCCGGGCCTCGAACGGACTCCAGATCAGCCCTCCCGAGAGAGTTTAGGGCTTGGCGGCGGCTCCGTATCATAAAACGCGATGAATCCTTCTCCCTGGTTTTTTTCTCCTCGAAAGTGAATACATGGAGTCAGGGTTGTGGTCGGTGGAGCGTCAGGGGGCCCACGAGGTAGGGGGCGCGCCCAGGGTGGTAGGACGCGCCCCCACCCTCGTGGACAGGTAGAGGCCCCCTGACGTGGATCTTCCTTCTAGTATTTTTTATATATTCCAAAATAATTCTTCGTTGATTTTCAGGTCATTCCGAGAACTTTTATTTCTGCACAAAAATAACACCATGGCAATTATGCTGAAAACAACGTCAGTCCGGGTTAGTTCCATTCAAATCATGCAAGTTAGAGTCCAAAACAAGGGCAAAAGTGTTTGGAAAAGTAGATACGACAGAGACGTATCAACTCCCCCAAGCTTAAACCTTTGCTTGTCCTCAAGGAATTCAGTTGATAAACTAAAAGTGATAAAGAAAAACTTTTACAAACTCTGCTTGCTCTTGTTGTTGTAAATATGTAAAGCCAACATTCAAGTTTTCAGCAAAGATTATGAACTAACCATAGTCACAATAACATTTAGATCTCATGTTTACTCATATCAATGACATAATTAACTAGCGAGCAATAATAATAAATCTCGGATGACAACACTTTCTCAAAACAATCATGATATGATATAACAGGATGGTATCTCGCTAGCCCTTTCTGTGACCGCAAAAACATAAATGCAGAGCACCTTTAAAGATCAAGGACTGACTAGACATTGTAATTCATGGTAAAAGAGATCTAGTCAAGTCATACTCAATGTAAATTACTAACAGTAATGAATGCAAATGACAGCGGTGCTCTCCAACTGGTGTTTTTTAGTAGGAGGGTGATGACTCAACATAAAGTAAATAGATAGGCCCTTCGTAGTGGGAAGCAAGGATTTGTAGAGGTGCCAGAGCTCGGTTTTGAAATAGATATGAATAATATTTTGAGCGGTATACTTTCATTGTCAACATAACAACCAAGAGATGGCAATATATTCCATGCTACACACATTATAGGCGGTTCGCAAACAGAATGGTAAAGTTTATATTCCCCCTCCACCAACAAGCATCAATCCATGGCTTGCTCGAAACGATGAGTGCCTCCAACTAACAAGAGTCTCGGGGGAGTTTTGTTTGCAATTATTTTGATTTGATTTGCATAAAGCATAGGACTGCATCCCGGTGACCAGCCATTTTCTCGTGAGTGAGGAGCGGAGTCCACTCCTCTAGAGAATAACCCGCCTAACATGGAAGATACGGACAGCCCTAGTTGATACATGAGCTATTCGAGCATACAAAACAGAATGTTTATTTGAAGGTTTAGAGTCTGGCACATACAAATTTACTTGGAACGGCAGGTAGATACCGTATATAGGTAGGTATGGTGGACTCATATGGAACAACTTTGGGGTTTATGGAATTGGATGCACAAGGAGTATTCCCGCTTAGTACAGGTGAAGGCTAGCAAAAGACTGGGAAGTGACCAGCTAGAGAGCGACAACAGTCATGAACATGCATTAAAATTAATCAACACCGAATGCAAGCATGAGTAGGATATAATGCACCATGAACATAAATATCGTAGAGGCTATGTTGATTTTGTTTCAACTACATGCGTGAACATGTGCCAAGTCAAGCCACTCGAATCGTTCAAAAGAGGATACCACCCTATCATACCACATCACAACCATTTTAATAGCATGTTGGCACGCAAGGTAAACCATTATAAGCTCCTAGCTAATTAAGCATGACATAAGCAACTATAATATCTAATTGTCATTGCAAACATGTTTATTCATAATAGGCTGAATCAGGAATGATGAACTAATCATATTTACAAAAACAAGAGAGGTCGAGTTCATACCAGCTTTTCTCATCTCAATAAGTTCATCATATATCATCATAATTGCCTTTCACTTGCGCGACCGAAAAGTGTGGATAATAATAATAGTGCATGTGCATTGGACTAAGTTGGAATCTGCAAGCATTCAATTCAAGAGAGAAGACAAGGTAATATGGGCTCTTTGTTAGATCAACAATAATGCATATGAGAGCCACTTTAACATTTTCATTATGGTCTTCTCCTCTCGACCCCCAAAGAACAAGAAAAGAAAAAACTATTTACACGGGAAAGCTCCCAACAAGCAAAAGAAGAACGAGAAATATTTTTGGGTTTTCTTTTTAATTACTACTACAAGCATGGAAATTAAACTAATTTAAAGCTACAACTAATTTTTTTTCTTAAAGTTTATTAAACACATAAGAAGAAAGCATAAAAAGGAAAATAAACTAGCATGGATGATACAATGAAAAAGTATGAGCACCGACACCTAGCATGAGTGTGTGAACGTGAATGTAATGTCGGTGAGAGATACATACTCCCCCAAGCTTAGGATTTTGGCCTAAGTTGGTCTATGGCCATGTCTGGCTTGGCGGATATCCAAATTAATAGTCGGGGTCATACTGTGAAGAAGCCTCGTATTGCCACTAGTTGGCAATCACCTCTGGATCCCACTGGTAATCAAACTGTTGTGGAGGATCAACTTGTGGTTCCGACTCTGGCTCTGTAGCTGATGTAGGGTTCTGGTAGGCGTGAATGGCCTCCAACGAAACAAGGTACTTGCCTGCAGATAAATCAAACAAGGAAGGAGCATGCAAGGTAATAGTCTCAGGATGATTTTTACCAAATATTAATTTGTACTTAAGCGCATTTTCCCTATTCTTAATTAACAATAAAATCGTGTGCTACCATACTCCTATAATCTAAATAAACAGGAGGCATCAACTTCTCTTCCTTCTCATAATGCCTAATAGGTATGTTAAAGTGTGCAGCGAGGCGCGAGGCGAAGATGCCTCCAAGGACGGGGCCCTTAGTACGGTTAAGATTTAACCGCTTTGCAACAATAGCGCCCATACTGAATGTGTCATCATGAAATAAGGCATGGCACAAAATAACAATATCAGAGGCACTCAGGTTTCCACAGTTTTCGTGCCCAATTAAGCATCTACTAGCAAATATAGCAAAGTAACGTAGAACAGGAAAGTGTATGCTAGTGATTCTTGCGTCGGAAACCTTCCTCGTTTCCCCTACAGTAATGGTATCAATAAACCCATCCACATCGTCATGATGTGGTTCCTCTATGCTGCCCTCGAAAGGGATCAAACAAACCCGACAAAAATCATGAAGTGACATCTGCTTATGCTCATCATATAAATAAAATTCCACCGCAGGTGGTGAGCTCCTAGCATGAAAATGAAAGTTTTGCACAAAGATATTTGTGAGTAAGAGATACTGATCGCATTGGTCGTGGAGGAAGGCGGTGAGGCCTGCATTCTCAGCCAATTCATAGAAATCATCATAAATCCTGGCTGCTCTCAAGAAATCATCACAGGGCCATTCACATGGCCGAACCTCCGCGGTGCGAGGAAGATTGTATTTGGGCCTCTTATCCTCCTCACTTGGCTTATCCTTCGAGCTTCGGCTCGATGAGCCCCTCAAAAAATCTCTTCATCTTTTTCTTAAAATTACTGAAATTTTTAGTAACTTCAAAATAAAAGTGAACCAAACTCGACAAAATTGATAGCAACTACTCCTACAAGTGCCTAGAGGCAATATCATGCATCAAAACTACTTTTGACCACATAAATTTGACATGCAAGCTCAAGAACAGGGTCACCTAAGCAGCAAAAATTTGCAATGAATAAAGCACTAGAACAAAAACTAATTGGACCATTGGAGGAGTCACATACCAAGGAACAATCCGCCAAAGCAGTTTTTTGAATGGAGCTTTGAGCAAGAAGATCGAAAATGGCAGCAAAATGAGCTTGGACTCGGGTTTGTGCTGGTTGGTTATTTTTGTGGGAGGAAGAAGGAGTGTGTGGTAGCTAGAATAAGTGGAGGGGAGCCACTGTGGGCCGACGAGGCAGGGGGCACGCCTAGGGGGTAGGGCGCGCCCTCCACCCTCGTGGCCAGGTGCTTGCTCCCCTGCTGTGTTCTCAGTCCTAGATAATCTCAAATATTCTAGAAAAAATTATATTTAATTTTCATGGCATTTGGAGAACTTTTATTTTCGGGGTATTTTTTATTGCACGGATAATTCAGAAAACAGACAGAAATTATTATTTTTGGTTTATTTAATATAAATAACAAAAAGAAAAAAGAAGGTATAGAGAGTTGTGTTTTCTAAATTCATCCATCTCATGCTCATCAAAAGGAATCCACTAACAAGGTTGATCAGGTCTTGTTAACAAACTCATTCCGAATAACATGGAACCGGAGAATTTTCGAATAACACTAGGTTACCTCAACGGGGATATGCATGTCCCCAACAATAAGGATATCATATTTCTTCTTGACAGTAGGAAGAGGAAATTCAAAACCTCCAATAGTAATAGTTGGAATTTTTCCAATAGAATTTATACTGTGGACTTGAGGTTGTTTCCTCGGAAAGTGTACCGTATGCTCATTGCCATTAACATGAAAAGTGACATTGCCTTTGGTGCAATCAATAACAGCCCCTGCAGTATTCAAAAAGGGTCTTCCAAGAATAATAGACATACTATCGTCCTCGGGAATATCAAGAATAACAAAGTCCGTTAAAATAGTAACGTTTGCAACCACAACAGGCACATCCTCACAAATACCGACATGTATAGCAGTTGATTTGTCAGCCATTTGCAAAGATATTTCAGTAGGTGTCAACTTATTCAAATCAAGTCTACGATATAAAGAGAGAGGCATAATACTAACACCGGCTCCAAGATCACATAAAGCAGTTTTAACATAGTTTCTTTTAATGGAGCATGGTATAATTGGTACTCCTGGATCTCCAAGTTTCTTTGGAATTCCACCCTTAAAAGTATAATTAGCAAGCATGGTGGAAATTTCAGCTTCTGGTATCTTTCTTTTATTAGTAACAATATCTTTCATGTACTTAGCATAAGGATTCATTTTAAGCATATTAGTCAAACGCATACGCAAAAAGATAGGTCTAATCATTTCAGCAAAGCGCTCAAAATCCTCATCATCCTTTTTCTTGGATGGTTTAGGAGGAAAAGGCATGGGTTTCTAAACCCATGGTTCTCTTTCTTTACCGTGCTTCCTAGCAACAAAGTCTCTCTTATCATAACGTTGATTCTTTGATTATGGGTTATCAAGATCAACAACAGGTTCAATCTCTACTTCATTGTCATTACTAGGTTGAGCATCAACATGAACATAATTATTAACATTATCACTAGGTTCATGCTCATTACCAGATTGTGTTTCAGCATCAGAAATAGAAATATCATGGGGATTATCATGTGTGTCAACAACAGGTTCACTAGAAGCATGCAAAGTCCTATCATTTTTCTTTTTCTTCCTTTTAGAAGGACTAGGTGCATCAATATTATTTCTCTAAGAATCTTGCTCAATTCTCTTAGGATGGCCCTCAAGATACAAAGGTTCCTAAGTCATTTTACAACCTCTAGTCATAACTCTAACAACATTATCATTATTTTTACTATTCAATTCATTGAGCAAATCATTCTGAGATTTAAGTACTTGTTCTACTTGAGTGGTAACCATAGAAGCATGTTTACTAATAAGTTTAAGTTCACCTTTAACATTAGCCATATAACCACCCAAGTATTCAAGCATATCAGCATTATGTTTCAATTGTCTACCAACATAAGCATTAAATTCTTCTTGCTTAACCATAAAGTTATCAAACTCATCCAAGCATGGGCTAGCAAACTTAGTAAATGGGATTTCAGCTTTATCATATCTATAGAGAGAATTTACCTTTACTACCTGTGTCGGGTTATCAAGACCATGTACTTCTTCAACAGGCGGTAAATTAAGACCATGTATTTCTTCAATAGGAGGTAAATTCTTAACATCTTCAGCTTTAATACCTTTTTCTTTCATAGATTTCTTTGCCTCTTGTATATCTTCAGGACTGAGAAATAGAATACCCCTTTTCTTCGGAGTTGGCTAGGGAGTTGGTTCAGGAATTGGATCAGGGATTGGATCAGGAAGTGTCCAATTATTTTCATTAGTCAACATATTGTTCAATAGAATTTCAGCTTCATCTGGTGTTCTTTCCTTGAAAACACAACCAACACAACTATCCAGGTGGTCTTTGGAAGCAACGGTTTATACAATTATAAAAGATATCAAGTAATTCATTTTTCTTAAGAGGATGATCTGGCAAAGCATTAAGTAATTGGAGAAGCCTCCCCCAAGCTTGTGGGAACTCTCTTCTTCAATTCGCACAAAATTATATATTTCCCTTAAAGCAACTTGTTTCTTATGAGCGGCGAAATATTTAGCAGAGAAGTAATAAATCATATCCTGGGGACTACGCACACAACCAGGATCAAGAGAATTAAACCATATCTTAGCATCACCCTTTAATGAGAATGGAAATAATTTAAGGATATAATAATAGCGAGTTTTCTCATCATTAGTGAACAGGGTGGCTATATCATTTAATTTAGTAAGATGTGCCACAACAGTTTCAGATTCATAGCCATAGAAAGGATCAGATTCAACTAAAGTAATTATCTCAGGATCAACAGAGAAATCATAATCCTTATCAGTAACAAAGATAGGTGAAGTAGCATAAGCAGGATCATATTTCATTCTAGAATTTAGAGTTTCTTGTTTCATCTTAGCTAATAATTTCTTAAAATCACTCCTACCATTGCAGGCAAGAAAGTCTCTAGTAGTTTCTTCATCCATAACATAACCTTCAGGAACAACAGGCAATTCATATCTAGGGGGAGAATCTTCATCATCACTTTCATCAATATTATCAGTTTCAATAATTTCATTCTCTCCAGCCCTAGCAAGTTGTTCATCAAGAAATTCACCAAGTGGCACAGTAGTATCAAGCATAGAAGTAGTTTCATCATAAGTATCATGCATAGAAGAAGTGGAATCATCAATAACATGCGACATATCAAAATTAATAGCAGAAGCAGGTTTAGGTGTCGCAAGTTTACTCAAAACAGAAGGTGAATCAAGTGCATAGCTAGATGGAAGTTCCTTACCTCCCCTCGTAGTTGAGGGATAAATCTTGGTTCTTGGATCTTTCAAGTTCTTCATAATGATAAGCAGATATAAATCCCAAGTGACTCAAAGAATAGAGCTATGCTCCCCGGCAACGGTGCCAGAAAATAGTCTTGATAACCCACAAGTATAGGGGATCGCAACAGTTTTCGAGGGTAGAGTATTCAACCGAAATTTATTGATTCGAGACAAGGGGAGCCAAAGAATATTCTCAAGTATTAGCAGCTGAGTTGTCAATTCAACCACACCTGGAAACTTAATATCTGCAGCAAAGTGTTTAGTAGCAAAGTAATATGATAGTAGTGGTAACGGTGGTAAAAGGTAATGGTAGCAAAAGTAATATTTTTGGTGTTTTATAGTGATGATAACAATAGCAACGGAAAAGTAAATATGCGAAGAACAATATATGCAAAGCTCGTAGGCCATGGATCGGTGATAGAGAATTATGCCGTATGCGATCGATCATGTAACAGTCATAACCTAAGGTGACATAGAACTAGCTCCAGTTCATCAATGTAATGTAGGCATGTATTCCGAATATAGTCATACCTGCTTATGGAGAAGAACTTGCATGACATCTTTTGTCCTACCCTCCCGTGGCAATGGGGTCCCATTGGAAACTAAGGGATATTAAGGCCTCCTTTTAATAGAGTACCAGACCAAAGCATTAACACATAGTGAATACATGAACTCCTCAAACTACGGTCATCACCGGGAGTGGTCTCGACTATTGTCACTTCGGGGTTGCCAGATCATAACACATAGTAGGTGACTATAGACTTGCAAGATAGGATCAAGAACTCTCATATATTGATGAAAACATAATAGGTTCAGATCTGAAATCATGGCACTCAGACCCTAGTGACAAGCATTAAGCATAGCAAAGTCATAGCAACATCAATCTCAGAACATAGTGGATACTAGGGATCAAACCCTAACAAAACTAACTCGATTACATGATAAATCTCATCCAACCCACCACCGTCCAGCAAGCCTACGATGGAATTACTCATGCACGGAGGTGAGCATCATGAAATTGGTGATGGAGGATGGTTGATGATGACGATGGCGACGGATTCCCCTCTCCGGAGCCCCGAACGGACTCCAGATCAGCCCTCCCGAGAGAGTTTAGGGCTTGGTGGTGGCTCCATATCGTAAAACACGATGAATCCTTCTACCTGTTTTTTTCTCCCCGAAAGTGAATATATGGAGTCAGGGTTGAGGTCGGTGGAGCGTTAGGGGGCCCACGAGGCAGGGGGCGCGCCCCCCACCCTCGTGGACAGGTGGAGGCCCCCTTACATGGATCTTACTTCCAGTATTTTTTATATATTCCAAAATAATTCTCCGTTGATTTTCAGGTCATTCCGAGAACTTTTATTTCTGCACAAAAATAACACCATGGCAATTCTGCTGAAAACAGCGTCAGTCCGGGTTAGTTCCATTCAAATCATGCAAGTTAGAGTCCAAAACAAGGGAAAAAGTGTTTGGAAAAGTAGATACGACGGAGACGTATCACCCTCCCCCCCCCCCCGCGGGCGCGTGGGCCTACCTCGTGGATGACTCAGGCACCTTCTTGACTTGAGACCGACGCCAAAAATTCCTATAAATATAGAAACCTCCAGAAAATAACCTAGATCGGGAGTTCCGCCTCCATAAGCCTCCGTAGCCACCGAAAACCAATCTAGACCCGTTCCGGCACCCTGCCGGAGGGAGGAATCCCTCTCCGGTGGCCATCTTCATCATCATGGCGCTCTCCATGACGAGGAGGGAGTAGTTCTCCCTCGGGGCTGAGGGTATGTACCAGTAGCTATGTGTTTGATCTCTCTCTCTCTCGTGTTCTTGATTCGGCACGATGTTGATGTATCACGAGCTTTGCTATTATAGTTGGATCTTATGATGTTTCTCCCCCTCTACTCTCTTGTAATGGATTGAGTTTTCCCTTTGAAGTTATCTTATCAGATTGATTCTTTAAGGATTTGAGAACATTTGATGTATGTCTTGCATGTGCTTATCTGTGGTGACAATGGGATATCACGTGATCCACTTGATGTATGATTTGGTGATCAACTTGCGAGTTCTGTGACCTCGTGAACTTATGCATAGGGGCTGGCACACGTTTTCGTCTTGACTCTCCGGTAGAAACTTTGGGGCACTCTTTGAAGTTCTTTGTGTTAGTTGAATCTGAGATTGTGTGATGCATATCGTATAATCATACCCACGGATACTTGAGGTGACACTGGAGTATCTAGGTGACATTAGGGTTTTGGTTGATTTGTGTCTTAAGGTGTTATTCTAGTACGAACTCTAGGATAGATTGAACGGAAAGAATAGTTTCGTGTTATTTTACTACGGACTCTTGAATAGATCGATCATAAAGGATAACTTTGAGGTGGTTCGTACCCTACCATAATCTCTTCGGTTGTTATCCGCTATTAGTGACTTTGGGGTGACTCTTTGTTGCATGTTGAGGGATAGTTATATGATCCAATTATGTTATTATTGTTGAGAGGACTTGCACTAGTGAAAGTATGAACCCTAGGCCTTGTTTCCTAGCATTGCAATACCGTTTACGCTCACTTTTATCATTAGTTACCTTGCCGTTTATATATTTTTTCAGATTATAAAAACCTATATCTACCATCCATATTGCACTTGTATCACCATCTCTTTGCTGAACTAGTGCACCTATACAATTTACCATTGTATTGGGTGTGTTGGGGACACAAGAGACTCTTTGTTATTTGGTTGCAGGGTTGTTTGAGAGAGACCATCTTCATCCTACACCTCCCGCAGATTGATAAACCTTAGGTCATCCACTTGAGGGAAATTTGCTACTGTCCTACAAACCTCTGCACTTGGAGGCCCAAAAACGTCTACAATAAGAAGGTTGTGTAGTAGACATTAAGCTCTTTTCTGGCGCTGTTGGCGGGGATGTTAGCGCTTGAAGGTATATCTTTAGATCTTGCAATCGAATCTTTTTGTTTCTTGTTTTATCACTAGTTTAGTTTATAAAAGAAAACTACAAAAAAATGGAATTGAGGGTACCTCATATGCTTCATCTTTTTAATATCTTTCTTGAAAATAAGGATTCCGATAATTGTGCCAAAGTGTTAGAAGAAGAATGCATTAGAATGTTTGGCACTAAATCTTTGAATGATGAGCATGATTGCAATGTTATTAGTATGAACTATTTGAATATCCATAGTACTAATGATGATTGCACTAGTCATGATGAAGATGTCTCTTATAAGCATGTCAACTTTTGTGGAATACATAGAGCTTGCAAGCACACACCAAATAGGGAAGATATATTTTGGAAGAGGCATAAGTATTTGGAAACTAAATGGTTGCAAGAAAGGCTAGATGATTGTGCTGAAAGATTCAATATTTATCGCCATCCTTGTGAACTTTGCGATGAACATGGTCATTTAAAGCTCCAATGCTATTTGTTTCATGATAAAATCATGTCCAAAAATTGTGATAACTTGATTACCCTTGAGCATCATAAAGAGCTTAGTCTTCTTTTTGGGTATGAAGAAATGAAACGTATAACTGAGGGTATTCCAAAATTTAATCTTGATAGATTTCTTGATTTTGATCTAGAAGAATTTTTTATGTATTGTGCGGTGAATTGCATTGAAAATCCTTATATTGCAAATTACATAAAGACAAGAAAAAAATAGAAGATGAAGATAATACTAATGAAAGGGAAGAGACTTCCCAATATTCTACTATTATTTCTTATGATGAATCGGGTAAAGAGGAGGAGCCTCATATTCAACCAATCTCATTAATACGAAGCTCCGAAAAGAGGATTAAACCCACACATGATGTGAAGAAGAAAAAGAAAAGACGGAGAAGCAAAGGTAAAAATGTATCCCTCCCAAATGATGTTGCTCCTATTACTCATTGTGATGATGATAATTGTTATACTATTGGTGCTATCCATACTATTAATGATGAGAGTGGTTATGCTTATGATATGAAAAGGCCCAAGCTTGGGGATGCTATGTTTGATGAGAATGACATGTTTGAAAATATATTTGCTGCAATTAATGTTAGTCCCAAGCTTAGGGATGCTATGTTTAATCAAGATGATATTTTTAGTCTCCCAAGTTTTGATGAGCAAATTTATTATGATGATAGAATGCCTCCTATTTATGATGGTTATATTGATGAAAGTGGGTTTGGAAGAGTGCAAAATTTAGGAAGTAATGATCCCACTATTTTGGAGGATGTTGAATCTTATTTTGACAATTATAAAAGTGGATTTGGAGTGGTCATGACTTTATTTAGTAATGATTCCACTATCTTGGAAGAGGTTTCAATTGATTATGATGAGAACAAAGTTGCTACTTATGATGATTATTGTGATGATACTTATGCCATAAAAAGTAGTGATGATTATATTTATAAAAGTTGTCATGATTATGACTACCCTTTTTCTGAACACTACTCTTTTAATGTGGAAACAATTTGCAGTATTCGAGTTTCTTATGATACTCCCACTATTCCGAATGAGAAGAATTTTGCTTATGTGGAGAGTAGTAAATTTTCTATGCTTGTAGATCATGAAAGAAATGCTTTATGTGATGGTTATATTGTTGAATTCATTCATGATGCTACTGAAAATTATTATGATGGAGGAATATATGCTTGTAGGAATTGCCATAATATCAAGTTTCCTCTCTACGTGCTTAAAGTTTTAAAGTTATGCTTGTTTTGCCTTCCTATGCTAGTTGATTATTGTTCCCACAAGTTATTTGCTCACAAAATCCCTATGCTAGTCATATTCTTCATGATGCTCTCTTTATATTTCAATTCTTATCTTTTATGTGAGCATCATTGAAATCATCATGCCTAGCTAGGGGCGTTAAACGATAGCGCTTGTTGGGAGGCAACCCAATTTTAGTTTTGTTCTTTGCTTTTTGTTCCTGTTTAGTAATAAATAATTTATCTAGCCTATGTTTATATGTGGTTTTATGTTTTAATTAGTGTTGTGCCAAGTAGAACCTTTGGGAAGACTTGGGGAAAGTCTTTGCGATCTTGCTGTAAAAAACAGAAACTTTAGCGCTCACGAGTTTTGCTGCCATTGTTTACTGGAGAGTGCGATTAGGTTGATTCTTTTTGCAGATGATTAATAGACAAATGCCTCACGTCCACCAATTTATTTCAGAATTGTTTGGGTTATAGAAGTATACGTTTGATACAGATTACTACAGACTGTTCTATTTTTGATAGATTCTATTTTCATTGTGTTGTTTGCTTACTTTGATGAATCTATGAGTAGTATCGGAGGGTATGAACCATAGAGAAGTTGGAATACAGTAGATATTACACCAATATGAATTTTGAATGAGTTCACAACAGTACCTAAGTGGTGATTTATTTTCTTATACTAACGGAGCTTACGAGTTTTCTGTTAAGTTTTGTGTTGTGAAGTTTTCAAGTTTTGGGTAAAGATTCGACGGACTATGGAATAAGGAGTGGCAAGAGAATAAGCTTGGGGATGCCCAAGGCACCCCAAGGTAATATTCAAGGACAACCAAGAGCCTAAGCTTGGGGATGCCCCGGAAGGCATCCCCTCTTTCGTCTTCGTTCATCGGTAACTTTACTTGGAGCTATATTTTTATTCACCACATGATATGTGTTTTGCTTGGAGCGTCATTTTATTTTATTTTGTTTTGCTTGCTGTTTGAATAAAATACCAAGATCTGAAATTCTTAAATGTTAGAGAGTCTTCATATAGTTACATAATTATTCGACTACTCATTGATCCTCACTTATATCTTTTGGAGTAGTTTGTCATTTGCTCTAGTGCTTCACTTATATCTTTTTAGAGCACGATGGTAGTTTTATTATCAAGAAATGGATGAACTCTCATGCTTCACTTATATTATTTTGAGAGTATTTTAGAACACCATGGTAATTTTCTTTGGTTATGAATTTAGTCTTAAAATGATAGGTGTCGGCGTCCTGGGAACGGGGGTCCCCAGACTTCCCTGCCTACGGCCCGCGGCGTGGCTGAGCCAGCAGGCCATACATCCCATCTTCACCAACAAAGCATCCAAGACCCTCGCGAGGGTCCAAGCCTCACGTGGCAGACGACACAAGACCTCCTCAGCAGTAGCCTAGTTAGGCAGGCTCACGAGGAGCGGAGATATCAAGGCGGGGCAAACCTCACGAGACCCTCGTGACGTGAGCCATGACACACGACACCAGGCCGGCGCTAGCGCGCAGTGTCCTTGTTTCCTATTTGGTTCTAAGGAGGCCAGCGTAGGCGAAGAGTACCGAGGCATCAGGCAAAGGTTGCTATATTGGTGCAACGAGACCAAGACCAGGAGGACGGCAAGACAGAGGTCATCGTGGAGCCCAAGATGGCGTCACCACTAGAGCCTTTGGCAGGCAAAGACCACTTTTGTCAGGATAGCTTGTACTAGCTGTCCCCCTTCGAATTAGCCCACCATTGTTGGCTCCCTTCCCGCTCTATATTTGGGAAGAGGACTAGGGCAAATATAAATAGGACTAGCCACCACCTTAGTAGGGGACGGATCATTCAAACCACCCACACACACACAAGCTCACCGAGCTCAAGAACACCTCAACCTCAGGAGGCTGTTCTTCGCTTGTACTGTTCATCATCAGCCCTAGAGGCAATCCACCATCACCACACTGGAGTAGGGTATTACACCACAACGGTGGCCCGAACCAGTATAAATCTTGTGTCTTTCTGTGTTGCGAGTTTGTCGAGTTCGTCTGCGAGATCTTATCGAGCTAGGGCATAGATTGGTGGGAGGAAAAGACTTCGTGCGCACCCCAGTGTTCGAACCTTAAGGGTTTGATAGAACCCCACATCCGACATTTGGCGCGCCAGGTAGGGGTGCGTCGGAGCTCCTCCTCCACCGGCCTGCTCGTTGACGCTCCTCAACCACGATGTCCGGTGACTCAAGGGCTGGCTCTGACCGTTGGGCAGCCTGGCTAGCCTGGGCAGCGTCGCCTGACCATGAAGGTCTCGACCCCGCACTCCAGGCGGCACGGGCGCCGCCAAACTCCGCCAGGCGCGGGCAGCACGGCCAGGCATCATCCACCCTCACCCCACGGCAGGTACGGGCCGCCGCAACAGCGGCGAGCCATGCCGCATCAACGACACCATACTCACAACGGGAGCAAGCAAACATGCGGGCAGCACTCACCATGGCAATGGAGCTGCTGCGGTGCAGACTGATGGAAAGAGGTCAGGACACACTGCTGGAGCGTGTTGTCGAGCTGCTGGATGTAGCGGCGTCGGGAGCACCGCCCTTGTGCTATCAACTTCCTTCCCAGGCCACTGCCGGGGGTCGCGCGGCGAACCTCACCACATCCACGCGCCATCAACTATGCCCGGGGGCTTCATCAACATCAGCACGGCCGGCGGCGTAGAGGGCTCCGACTCCCGCATGCCGCCCGCGGCGGGCACGGGAGCAAGCGTCGCCCCCATGGTCCCAGCCGGATGTCGTGCTGTCATCCCTAGGGTGCCACCATGGGCCGAGCAACATGGAGCATGGTGCACCACGGCGAGGTGTTCGGGGTGACGGCCCCGGAAGCCTACGTGCCCCGCATGATGGACCAAGGGTACGCATCAATGGATGACCCATGCTCGTTCATTGGAGAAGATTGGGGAGAGGGGGCGCTAGGAGTCGACGCCTTCCAAGAACCAACAGAGAACCACAATGATCGCGCCGACAACGGCAACTATAGGGTACCGCTAATCTCTCAGGAACAGGCTTATGCTAACCATGGGCTGCAGATGAATCAGGTTGCAGCGTTGATCGACGACCCAGGCACGGTGGCGCTCGTTCCAACAAGGGAGACACGCTGGGGGCCGCTGGGAGGAAGCCAGGAGCAAGGCCCCTCCCCAAGGCACGCGAAACCAGGGGACACCCGGAGGTAGGCCCTCTGTCGGGGTGGCCTCCACAACCCTTCCCCCGGCAGAGGGCCCGTGGTCGCCGAGGGAAGCACTGGCATCCCCTTTCCCTCCTTTGTGTCGTCCTGGTGACCGGTCGGCTCAAAGGAGGTCGAGGGTGGCACAAGGCGGGGTCCTCGACTGGCGATATGAAGCAAGGTCAGTACCTGTGAAGAAGGCCCGGTGCCTGTGAAGCTCGCCGACCGTGACACTCTCACATAATAATGAGTTAGGGCTGTACACACCCCGGAGTCTCAGGAGCGCCGGCCTCAGGCCCTGGGGCTCCCTCCCACGCCTAGTGGCAGCACTTAGCTCCGCGCTGGTGAGAAGACTTGAAGACCTGAAGACTAGACTAGGTGCCGGACGCGGCCTTTTGCTTTGGATCTCTCTTTCTGTGGCTTTGCTTTCTGGATCTGGACTTAAGTTGAAGCTGAATTTTTATCGATGCGCGCGGGGGGTGCCTTTTCTCGTTCGAGCCATTTCTTGCCTTCTGGATCTCGTTTGGTTTGGGACTCTTGTCCATCGCCTTTTCCTCACAAAGCTCCTCGCGAGCCAGACCGCGCAAAGCACACGCTCATCAAGCACGCGCTAGCACCGCGCCAGGTGCTCACCTCTTACGGGCCCCCCTCAAATGGGGTGATAAGCTCCGCAGGATTCTCAGGAACTCATCGCCTCACGACCCAGCCCTAAGCTGGCGCTCACTAAGGTAAACCACATCGGGGAGCTCACCCCTAGCTTCATGAGCTCACAAGGACACATACCCACATCGCATAGGAAAGTAAAAAACGCAATTTGCTTACACGAGGGGATCCCCCTCTTGAGATGCTCTTACAAGTCTTCCAAGAGCCACGCCCGAGTTTTGCGTGCATGATGAAACAACATGCAAACATGGGATCAGCCAGAGATATCACTCGCTACATCACCCGCGGACGCGTCACTCGCATCATCATCATCTTCGTCGGAATCGCCGCTGCCGTTGGCGATGCCCCCATCACCGTCATCGACCACGTCACCTTCATCCGTGACGACCACCACTGCGTCATCCTCCGAGGTGAAGGCCCTGACCAATGCGTCGACATGGTCCTCTACCCAACGCGCTAGGTCGCCCCGGATGGCCGTGGGTACGGGGGCAATGGCGGCGTCGAAGTCAAAGTTGGGGTCGGCATTCAGAAGATGGCTGAAGACATGGGAGAAGGCGCGCTGAAGCAGGCCACGAGCCCTCTTTTCCACAAGCTGCCGAGCTCTGGCAAATTGAGCCTCCAGGCGTGTCACCACCTCGGTGAAGATCAGGTGGCTGGCGTAGTCGTTCGAGTGAGGGGCCGGGGCGTTTTCATCGCAGATGTAACCCAGGGCGGTGTTGGCCCTTCCGAAGGTCTTGAAGCATAGGGGCATGCTCGCACTCCAGCCTTCAGCGCTGGAGCACTTCCTCCCTATTTTGCCGAGCGACGGCCTCGTCGTCGTCAACTCGTCTCCGAAGGGAAAGCAGCTCGGCGCGGGCGGAGGCCAAGTCCGCCTGTGCCGTAACTAGGGCGGCGGCTGTGGCCTCCACACGCCTCTCGGCCTCGTTCAACCTGCGTCTAAGGGCGGCGGCCCTGCCCGCACCCTCTAGCCTGGCGAGCTACAACCTCAAGTCATACCTGCCCTCCAGATCTGCACGAACCTCGGCCACCCAGCGATTGATCTCCTCCTCGACTCTGGCCTCGTGGGCCCTGACGTCATCTTCTGCTTGAGAGACTTGACGCTCCCTCGTCTCTAGTCGCTCGATCTCGAGGCTGCGCTCCACGGCTTTCAGGGCCAGCGCCTCCTCGTGCTGCCGGACCTCCTCTTCCCCCGCAGGCGTCCCCCTCAGCAATGCAAGATCGGCCTCGCGCGCCTCCACCTGCTGCTCAAGGGATGCGCTCCAGGCCCGAAGCTCCCACGCGCGCTCCTCCGCAGCCTCGCGGTGGCAATCGGCCTCGCGAGCTTCTTCCAAAGCCCACGAACGGGCCTCATTGGCAATCTTGAGAGACGCCTCGGCCTTCGCGTTCCCGAGGCCGCGCTGATAGCAACCAAGGTTGATGGCCACTCGCAGCTTGCGCCGCTTCTCCACCAACTGAAGACCTTCAGCCTCAAGACGTGAGTCGACACCAGCAAGCTCTTCACCAAGGCGATTCATCGCACCCATCGTCTCCTGGAAGAGCTCGTGGCGGACTACACTGCGCCCGCGCTTGAGCTCGAGCACTCGACCCACCTCGTCCTCCACCTTGGGGGCTGCGGGTGGAGCATCAAGTGGAGCGCCACCTCCCGGTTGGGGGCTGGGGGCTGGCACGGTCCCAGGCGCCAGCCGACCCTCGCGAGGGGCCCGAACCGAACAAGGCCCGCTACTTGAAGAAGACCCCAGGATCGAGGCCAGCCAGCCGCCGACCGTGACCAGGGAGGAGCCCTTGGCGCGTCTACTGCGCTCCGAGCAAGGCCGCGAAGAAAGGACGGCGAAGGCGCAACCTCGGGGCGCCTTGATGATGGACCAACACCCATGGATGACCCTATGCCGTGGGCAGCGCCCGAGCCTGTAGCGCTGGAGCTCGGCGGGTGCGACGGGATGAGAGGGAGCTGCATATCTGGAGATTTCACGACCTTAGCAGAAGGGGTCCTGAGGGGACAGTTGTCAGGAAAGGAAGGCGACACATAGAAGATCACCAAGATAAGATACTTACTCGTCGACGGCGATGTACTTTTGTCGCTTCAACGGCCCGAAGATACCGCTGCCGCTCGGAGATCCCTTCCTCTTGCGGAGCTCCTCTAAGTCCAACAAAGGCGACCGAAGCGCTGGACGTGACGGCCGGTGCGCGGCAGAGCCGAAGAAAACCCAAGAGGGATGGCCTCAGGGGAGCCCGGCTGAGCCGAACAGCCCAACTCCTTCCCACTGCGACCTCCCAAGGCTCCAGGAGCCTCAGCCTTGGGAGCCGCATGCTGCATCTCCTCGGCAACCGACGCCTCAGGAGGGGGGTCGCAGGCTCCCAAGGATGACGCCCACGGATCACCACACGACATGTGCTCCTCAACACCCGAGCCGCCGGTCCCCGTCATGGCTCGCTTCCCTGCATCGTCACCTGGGGCAAGCCCCGCACCGGTGGCGAAGAAGGGGACCACGATGACAGGGTTCTCACAAGGCCCCACCAAGCCGACTGGGCGCAGCCCCCACTCATCAAAGGAAGGCATGTTCGCGGCAAATATGGCTTTTTTCTCGCAGTGGTACAACATGCAGCTGTTCCTGGGCATCTCTTCTGGCAGAGGGACACTTGACAGGACCATGAGCACTGTCTGCCGTGCAGCGACAGAAAGCCCCTCCTCCTGAAACCTCATGTTGTCCTGTCTGCTGAGCAAGTCCCACATCGGGCGAGAGTGGTGCTGGAGAGGAGCAACTCGACGCCTAATGAACTCCCTCACCACCATGGGCGCAGTCACGCCAAGGTCCTTCAACCACCTCAGCCTGGCCCAGACAGGAGCAAGGCAGGGGCTCATGAGCTTCTGATGACCCCAGCCGGAGTTTGGAATATCAGGCCCCACCGGAGCTTGGAGCAGAGGGTTGAGCACGCCTGCGTCAACAAACACCCATTGCGTACAGAACTCGCTCGTGGATGAAGGGAGCTCGAAGTCGATCCCCATGCCTGCCGTCGCAGCCACGGCCTGGAAACCCGCACACCCTGAGTTCTGCCAGGGACCGGTGAGATGCAATGAGAAGAAGTGGCAGAGGAGTGCCACGGAAGGGGCGATGCCCCCCATGGCCTCGCACGTGAAGGCGAAGATGGCGAGAAGGGTCACGGCCTGAGGATCGAGATGGGGCATGTGGATCTGATAGTGCTTGAGCATCGCGTTGAAGAAGGCAGAGAAGGAAGGAAGCAGGCCAGCCCAGAGGGCATCAATGAAGATTGGGACCTCGGTAACTGCCCGAGCCATGCTGCCGTGGGACGCGGGCCAAGCCGGCGTCTCTCCCCACTCATTGAAACTGGAGGCGAGCATGGGGCGCACCTTGTCCATGGCCTCGTCGTTGAGCACTAGAGGTCGGCTGAGCACCGGCTCGAAGGATGGAGGCACATCCGGCGAGGACAGAGGTTTCTTCCCCTTCCTTGTTTGTTTCGGCGCCATGGCGGTGAAGCGGGCGGAGCACAGGTCGGACTAAGAAGGTGGAGCAGGGCATCGAGGCAGCAGGGAGATTGGAAGAGCCGGGCATGGCAGAAGAAGAATAACTGTGTAAGAGGCGGGGCCGCATAGCCAGGCGGATTCAAGGGCAGCATGGGGAAGCAGGGACACCCACGTCCAATCATCCACCACGCGTCAATCGAGGCCGCAGGCTGTTGGGGCCCGCGGTGCTCCGAGCTTGGCCCTTGGCTTCGCCGCGAAGCCAAGCCCGAGCGCACATTGGGCCCAGGGGCTACTGTCGGCGTCCTGCGAACGGGGGTCCCCAGACTTTCCTGCCTGCGGCCCACGGCATGGCTGAGCCAGTAGGCCGTACGGCCCATCTTCACCAACAAAGCATCCAAGACCCTCGCGAGGGTCCAAGCCTCAGGAGGCGGACGACGCAAGACCTCCTCGGGAGTAGCCTAGCTAGGCAGGCTCACGAGGAGCAGAGATATCAAGGCGGGGCAAACCTCACGAGACCCTCGTGACGTGAGCCATGACGCACAGCAGCAGGCGGGCGCCAGCGCGCGCATCGTCCTTGTTTCCTCTTTGGTGCTAAGGAGGCTAGCGCAGGCAAAGAGTACCGAGGCATCAGGCAAACATTGCTATATTGGTGCAACGAGACCAAGACCAGGAGGACGGCAAGACGGAGGTCATCTTGGAGCCCAAGACGGCATCACCACCAGAGCCTTTGGCAGGCGAAGACCACTTTTGTCAGGATAGCTTGTACTAGCTGCCCCTTCGAATTAGCCCGCCATTGTTGGCTCCTTTCCCGCTCGATATTTGGGAAGAGGACCAGGGCCAATATAAATAGGACTAGCCACCACATTAGTAGGGGACGGATCATTCAGACCACCCACACACACACAAGCTCACCGAGCTCAAGAACACAAGCTCACCGAGTCATATTTTGTTCTAAGTATCGAGTTGTAACTCTTGAGTTGTAAGTAAATAAAAGTGTGATGGTCATCATTATTAGATCATTGTCCCATGTGAGGAAAGGATGATGGAGACTATGATTCCCCCACAAGTCAGGATGAGACTCCGGACGAAAAAATAAAAAAAAGAGAAAAAAGAGGCCATAAAAAAGAGAAGGCCCAAAAAAATGAGAGAAAAAGAGAGAAGGGGCAATGTTACTATCCTTTTACCACACTTGTGCTTCAAAGTAGCACCCTGATCTTCATGATAGAGTATCCTATTGAGGGAGTCCTGGATTAGGGGGTGTTCGGGTAGCCGGACTATACCTTCAGCCGGACTCCTGGACTATGAAGATATAAGATTGAAGACTTCGTCCCGTATCCGGATGGGATTTTCCTTGGCGTGGAAGGCAAGCTTGGCGATGCGGATATTCAAGATCTCCTACCATTGTAACGGACTCTGTGTAACCCTAACCCTATCCGGTGTCTATATAAACCGGAGGGTTGTAGTCCGTAGGCAATCAACTCCATACACAACAATCATACCATAGGCTAGCTTCTAGGGTTTAGCCTCCTTGATCTCATGGTAGATCTACTCTTGTACTACCCATATCATCAATATTAATCAAGCAGGAGTAGGGTATTACCTCCATTGAGAGGGCCCGAACCTGGGTAAAAACATCATGTCCCTTGTCTCCTGTTACCATCCGGCCTAGACGCACAGTTCGGGACCCCCTACCCGAGATCCGCCGGTTTTGACACCGACATTGGTGCTTTCATTGAGAGTTCCTCTGTGTCGTCGCCTTTAGGCCCAATGGCTCCTTTGATCATCAACAACGATACGGTCCAGGGTGAGACTTTTCTCCCCGGACAGATCTTCATCTTCGGCAGCTTCGCTCTGCGGGCCAATTCGCTCGGCCACCTGGAGCAGATCGAAAGCTACGCCCCTGGCCATCATGTCAGGTTTGGAAGCCTAAACTACATGGTTGACATCCACGCGGACTTGATCTTTGACGGATTTGAGCCACAGCCAAGCGCGCCGCACTGTCTCAATGGGCATGATATAGCTCTGCCGCCGAACAGCGCCTTGGAGGCCGCATACGCATCGGTTTCCACCATTGATTCAGAGCCTCCTACGCCGATCGAGGATCAGCGGTTGGACGCTGCCTCAGGGGCTGCGATCTCAGAGGCGATCGAGCCGAACTCCAGCCCCGCACTCTGCACAACCCGTGACTCCGAGGATCCGGACTCCTCCCCGGACTCCGAACCCCCCGTGCCCCTGCCAATCGAATCCGATTGGGCGCCGATAATGGAGTTCACCGCCGTAGACATCTTTTAGCATTCGCCTTTTGGCAACATCCTGAATTCTCTTAAGTCTCTCTCTTTATCAGGAGAGCCCTGGCTGGACTACAGTCAGCGAGGGTGAGATACGGACGATAAGGAAATTCAAAGCCCACCCACCACCCACTTTGTAGCCACTGTCGATGATCTAACCGACATGCTTGACTTTAGCTCCGAAGACATCGACATCATGGACGACGATGTTGGAGACGAACAAGAACCAGCACCTGTAGGGCGCTAAAAGGCCACCTCGTCATATGACATATATATGGTGGATACTCCAAAAGATGGAGATGGCGATGGAACAGTGGGGGATGACGCCCCCAAGAAACAGCAAAAGCGCCGGCGTCAGCGGCGCCGCTCTAAATCCCGCCAAAGCAAAAACGGTGATTCCGGCACGGGAGATAATACTACCCCGGATAGCGCTGAAGAACACCCACCTCAGCAAGATTCGGCACAGGAAGATGGAGAAGCCAGCCCTCATGAGAGAGCGGCAGACCGAGAGGTCGAGGATGATAACTATACGCCTCCCTCCGAAGACGAGGCAAGCCTCGATGACGACAAATTCGTCATACCGTCAGACCCCGCCGAACAAGAGCGTTTTAAACGCAGGCTTTTAAGCACGGCAAGCAGCCTCAAGAAAAAGCAGCAACAGCTTAGAGCTGCCCAAGATTTGCTAGCTGACAGATGGAATGAAGTCCCTGCGGCCGAAGAGTATGAACTCGAATGCCCCTTTAAGAGTTACCCGAAGCACAGGCCGCTACCCCGATCAGAGGAGGAAGCACCTACATCACCAGCGCATGACATGGCAGACCGGCCACCTCGCGGCCACGACAGAGAGGCCTCTCGGCCCTCCACCCAAGCCATGCCCCGACGCCGCTCAACTAAGGCACGGGAAAATGCGCCCGACCTGCGAGGCATACTGGAGGATAAGGCAAGACAAACAAGATCGATCTACGGATCACGCAGGCGCCCTACGACACGTGACAATGATCTTCACTCCGGATACAACAAATCCGGCCGGGCCGAACACAACAGACATAGCTCTTCCGAGCTGCGTCGTGATATAGCCCAGTATAGAGGCGCCGCACACCCGCTATGCTTCACGAATGAAGTAATGGATCATAAAATCCCAGAGGGTTTCAAACCCGGGAACATCGAATCATACGATGGCACAACAGATCCGGCGGTATGGATCGAGGATTATCTCCTTCACATCCACATGGCACGCGGCGATGATCTACACGCCATCAAATACCTCCCGCTCAAACTTAAAGGACCGGCCCAACATTGGCTTAACAGCTTGCCAGCAGACTCAATCGGTTCTTGGGAGGACCTGGAAGCCGCATTCCTCGACAACTTCCAGGGCACTTATGTGCGACCGCCGGATGCCGATGACTTAAGCCACATAATTCAGCAGCCAGAGGAATCGGCCATACAATTCTGGACACGGTTCCTAACAAAGAATAACCAGATAGTCGACTGTCCGGACGCCGAGGCCCTAGCAGCCTTCAAGCATAACATCCGCGACGAGTGGCTTGCCCGGCACCTGGGACAGGAAAGGCCGAAATCCATGGCAGCCCTCATGACACTCATGACCCGCTTTTGCGCGGGAGAAGACAGCTGGCTAGCTCGCAGTAACAACTTATCAAAGAACCCTGGTAATTTGGATACCAAGGACAAAAGTGGCAGGACAGGTCGGAATAAGCAAAAACACCGCGTTAACAGCGACAGCAATGAAGACACGGCAGTCAATGCCGGATTCAAAGGCTATAAATCCGGTCAGCAGAAAAAGCCATTCAAAAAGAATACTCAGGGCCCGTCCAGTTTGGACCGAATACTCGATCACTTGTGCCAGATACATGGCACCCCCGAAAGGCCAGCCAATCACACTAACAGGGATTGTTGGGTGTTCAAGCAGGCAGGCAAGTTAAGGGCCGAAAACAGAGACAAGGGGCTGCACAGCGACGACGAGGAGCCCAAGCCGCCGAACAACAATGGACAGAAGGGCTTTCCCCCCAAGTGCGGACGGTGAACATGATATACGCAACCCACATTCCCAAGCGGGAGCGGAAGTGTGCACTACGGGACGTATACGCGATGGAGCCAGTCGCCCCAAAGTTCAACCCATGGTCCTCCTGCCCGATCACTTTTGATCGAAGGGACCATCCTTTCTAGCATCCGTCATGGCGGCTTCGCCGCATTGGTTCTCGACCCAATCATCAACGGATTTCATCTCACAAGAGTCCTCATGGACGGCGGCAGTAGCCTGAACCTGCTTTATCAGGATACAGTGCGGAAAATGGGCATAGATCCCTCAAGGATTAAGCCCACAAGAACGACCTTTAAAGGCGTTATACCAGGTGTAGAAGCCAACTGTACAGGCTCAGTAACACTTGACGTGGTCTTCGGATCCCCGGACAATTTCCGAAGCGAAGAGTTAATCTTTGATATAGTCCCGTTTCGCAGTGGCTATCACGCCCTGCTTGGACGAACCGCATTTGCAAAGTTCAATGCGGTGCCACACTACGCATATCTCAAGCTCAAGATGCCAGGCCCTCGAGGAGTAATTACGGTCAACGGAAACACCAAACGCTCCCTCCGTACGGAGGAGCATACGGCGGCTCTCGCAGCGGAGGTACAAAGTAGCCTTCTCAGGCAATTCTCCAGTCCGGCCATTAAAAAGCCAGACACTGCCAAGCGCGCCCGGAGTAACCAACAGCAGGACCGCCTGGCACACTCTGAGCAAGTGTAGCAATGCGGCCCCAACCCCAGCTTTCGCGACATAGCAAAACCAGTACCTCACGTACATAACTACGCCCTTGAAATACCATGGGCACAGGGGAAGGGGCACAATAACGGCACGCCCAAAATACAGCTTAAAACGTACTAGGGGCTGCCGGATTCTTTTTTAATTTTTTCTTACTTTCAGGACTCCATACTTCGGACAACCTGTTCGGCAATTCGACTACCGCACAAACGATGCAAGATCCAGGGAGGCAGACAAGCCATGCCGCATTATGGAACTTCCAGGTGGTCTTTGTTACGAGCGGTATACCTGTTTTAAATACAATTCCGTGGCCTGCCCCTGGTCAGGACATACTAAATAGTCCAATATCTTTTTGCTTATCGCACTACTTGTATCGTTCGGCTTTGATAAATAGCCTCTCTATAAGCAATGCATAGCTTTTTGTCTATTTTTCGCATTATCCTCTTTTCATACATATGTTTATTAAATGACATGATCGCACCCGTACACCATGGTACGGCAAACACGCCAGGGGCTTCAGTACCCCTCATAATGGTGTGAGAAGTCCGTACACTTTCACAAGTGCGGCACCCCGAACTTATAGCACTATATGCATCGGCTCCGAATCATGATTTGGGTCAATAGTTGGGTTTGCCCGGCTCCTATGTTTTGGTGCCTTACGTTCCGCTCTATCGGCTAAGGTAGCACTAGGAGAACCACTGCGATTGTGCCCCGGTTGAGCTGGGTTAAGCACCTCAGTGGAGAAAGCTAAAACTGACTGTCATGATGAGGCGAGAGACCGGTCGCTATTCGAGAGGTTTTTCGAGTCCCTAAAGACTTATGCCGCTTCGAGCGAGGAGATGGCTTTGTCCGGCCAAGGCGTGGATAGCACCCCGAACTCGGTCTTCCGAACTAGGGGCTTCGCCGAAATTTAAAATTATAGAGTTCTATGGCTAAGTGAGAGTGTTCAAGCATTATAGTCCGATTGCCTGGTTCGTTGTGCTGAGCGCCTCCCTCGGAGGACCCAACTATGGGAAAAAGAGCGCTCAGGTTTATCCCGAACACCCCAGCACTAGTGGCATGGGGGCAGAAGCCGACGACTGGCCATCTCTCAATTTTTGATAAACGTCCACACAGAAAGTAATATTTTAAATTCAATAAGCATTTCTTAGTGCCTATGAACAAGTTTTCAGCGCACAGGATAAACACGAGCGAGTTCATTCAAAAATTACATCCTTGGTATATTCATCCGCCACAAGGCGGGCACCCACAAGAACATCCTTATAGTAGTTCTCGGGCTTGCGATGCTCCTTCCCCGGCGGCGGCCCGTCCCGCACAAGCTTCTCACCGTCCAGCTTACCCCATTGCACCTTTGCACGGGCAAGGGCCCTACGGGCTCCTTCGATGCAGACGGACCTCTTGATGACCTCGAGCCTTGGACAGGCCTCCACCAGCCGCCGCACCAGCCCGAAGTAGCTCCCAGGCAGGGCCTCTCCGGGCCACAGCCGAACTATGAAGCTCTTCATGGCCTGTTCGGCCGCCTTGTGGAGCTCGACCAGCTGTTTCAGCTGGTCGCTCAAGGGCACAGGGTGTCCGGCCTCAGCATACTGAGACGAGAACACCTTCTCCGTCGAGCTGCCCTCTTCAGCTCGGTAGAATGCGGCGGCGTCGGATACGCTACGGGGAAGATCTGTGAATGCCCCTGGAGAGCTCCGAATTCGGGTAAGTAACAAGTAGTTTACTTTTATATTTCTGCTTTGCATAAAGAATGCCTTACCCGCTGCTATCTTTTTCACCTCCTCCAACTCTTGGAGGGCCTTTTGGGCTTCGGCCTTGGCAGACTTAGCAGTCTCAAGGGCCGCCGCGAGCTCAGAGGCTTGCGTCTTTGACTCAAACTCCAGACTCTCATGTTTTTTCATGAGAACCTGAAGCTCTTGCTGCACCTCGCCGACACGGGCCTCAAGAAGTTCGCCTGCCGCGGTCCAAAATTGTTGAAGATTTCGGCACGGTGTCCGGCTTAAAGCCGGACTTGGAGCCCTGGGGGGTCTTGTCCCCTTTACTCCCGGAGTCCGGGAGGTTGCCTTGCGGCTCCTCCAGGACCACCTCCTCCTGCCCGGAGCTTGCCGCGACGCCACTTCGGCGTCGTCCGCAGTGCGGGGGGAGACAGCGGGCGGAACTGAGTTCACGTCTGATGAATCCAGGGAGTCGCTCGACGACTCGTTGAATTTGGCCCGGGGCGGACTGCATAATTACATTCGACATTAGGGAAAGCTGTGCAACAAAGGAACATCATGAGTTATTCTGATATCCGAACTTACGATTTCGCCGGATGCTTGGCCCTGTTTGGCCACTCCTCTTTGCCCTCTTCGGCGTTGGGGGCGTAGTCCGGCGGAGGGGTCTTCCTTTTCCTAGACCCCTCGGCCTTCCCCGTTGGGGCGGCCTTCCTCTTCTCTCCTCCCTCCGCTGAGGGGGGAGAGTTTTCTTCTTCCTCCTCCTCGTTTTTGCGGGAGGAGAGCGTCTTGGACTCATCGGATGACGAGTCCGACACCACCATGTTACGTGCACTCTTTCGAGTCCCCATGGTCTTCTTCTTCTTGGCCTTGTTTTCCGGCACCACATAAGGCGCCAGAGCTAGCAGCTTCACTAGTAGAGCTGGGGCTGGGTCTTCGGCAGCGGAGCCGGACAGTTAATCGGTCCGGATATCGCCCGCCAAGCCTGTCAAGGGTAAGGGAGTTTAGATCCCGCATAGAGTTAAACTATGAAAAAAGCTGAACATCCTGTAAAAGGCGAAAATAGCTTACCTCACTAGCGTGACGCTGCGAGCTGTATCCGCGGTCCTCGGAAGCGGATGCGGGAGCCTCGACACCTTTGATTAGCGCCTTCCAGATGTCTTCATACATCGTGTCGAAGAGCCTCCTGAGGGTTTGATGCTGCGCCGGGTCGAACTCCCACAGAGTAAAGTCCCATTGTTGACACGGGAGGATTCGGCGAACGAGCATGACCTGGACTACATTTACAAGCCTGATTGGCTTGTTTACCAGGGACTGGATGCATGTCTTCAGTACGGTCACCTCTTCCTCGTTACCCCATGATAGGGCCGTCTCTTTCCAGGACATGAGCCGCGTGGGGAGTCCGGATCGGAACTCGGGGGCTGCGATCCATTTCGGATCGCGTGGCTCGGTGATGTAAAACCACCCGGCTTGCCACCCCTTTAGGGTCTCTACGAAGGAGCCCTCGAACCACAGGACGTTGGCAATCTTGCCTGCCATGGCGCCTCCGCACTCTGCCTGGCTGCCGCACACCACCTTGGGCTTGACATTGAAGGTCTTGAGCCAGAGGCCGAAATGGGGGCGGACACGGAGGAAAGCCTCGCACACGACGATAAACGCCGAGATGTTGAGGATGAAGTTCGGGGCCAGATCGTGGAAATCCAGGCCGTAGTAGAACATGAGCCCCAGACGAATGGGTGAAGTGGAAAACCAAGTCCACGGAGGAAGTGGGGAAGGAATACTACCCTCTCGTGGGGCCTTGGGGTGGGGAGGAGCTGCCCCTTCTCGGGAAGCCGGTGCGCAATGTCTTTGGACAAGTATCCGGCCTTCCTAAGCTTTTTGACGTCGCCCTCCGTGACGGAGGAGACCTCCCACTTGCCTCCCGCTCCGGACATCGCTGGAGAAGGTCGAGGTGGGAAGTGCGGGCTTGGGCGCTGGAGCTCGAGTGCGCAGGAGATGGGTAGGCAAAGGAGGAAGAAGGCGTAGGTAAAAAGTGTGGATCCTTATCCCCTTATATGGGCGGATGCGGTTATGCGTCCCCACCTGCCTAATAAAACTCGCTTGCCTCCCAAGCACCATGGTAAATGGCGCAGTTGGGTTACCCACGTCCGTATTGATGAGAATCCCGTAAAAAGGGCACACGATCTCTGCTTTGACAAGACGTGCCAAGGAAACCGCCTCGCAAAACATGTTGAGGTGGAAAAGTAAAAACGATTCGAGTAAAGGACTAGGCCGTAGTGTGAGGACGCACTACGGAATACGTCAGCAGATTTGATTTGTGTTAATATTATTCTCTCTATGGCAATATGTGGAAATTTATTTTGCAGAGCCGGACACAATTCTTGGTGTTTGCAATCTTCTATGAAGAACTTGGAGGAGGAACCCGCCTTGCAATGCCGAAGACAATCTATGCGCCGGACTCGTCGTCATTGAAGCCTGCTTCAGGGGCTACTGAGGGACTCCTGGATTAGGGGGGTGTTCGGGTAGCCGGACTATACCTTCAGCCGGACTCCTGGACTATGAAGATACAAGATTGAAGACTTCGTCCCCTATCCGGGTGGGACTTTCCTTGGCGTGGAAGGCAAGCTTGGCGATGCGGATATTCAAGATCTCCTAACATTGTAACCGACTCTGTGTAACCCTAACCCTATCCGGTGTCTATATAAACCGGAGGGTTGTAGTCCGTAGGCAATCAACTCCATACACAACAATCATACCATAAGCTAGCTTCTAGGGTTTAGCCTCCTTGATCTCGTGGTAGATCTACTCTTGTACTATCCATATCATCAATATTAATCAAGCAGGAGTAGGGTATTACCTCCATCGAGAGGGCCCGAACCTGGGTAAAAAACATCGTGTCCCTTGTCTCCTGTTACCATCCGGCCTAGACGCACAGTTCGGGACCCCCTACCCGAGATCCGCCGGTTTTGACACCGACACCTATGTTGTCACTTTCATATACTAGTGGGAATCTTTCATTATAGAACTTGGCTTGTATATTCCAATGATGGGCTTCCTCAAAATGCCCTAGGTCTTCGTGAGCAAGCGAGTTGGATGCACACCCACTTAGTTTCTCTTTGAGCTTTCATACACTTATAGCTCTACTGCATCCGTCGCATGGCAATCCCTACTCACTCACATTGATATCTATTGATGGGCGTCTCCATAGCCCGTTGATACGCCTAGTTGATGTGAGACTATCTTCTCCTTTTTGTCTTCCCAACAACCACCATTCTATTCCACCTATAGTGCTATGTCCATGGCTCACGCTCATGTATTGCGTGAAGATTGGAAAAGTTTGAGAACATCAAAAGTATGAAACAATTGCTTGGCTTTTCATCGGGGTTGTGCATGATTTAATTATTTTGTGTGATTAAGATAGAGCATAGCCAGACTATATCATTTTGTAGGGATAGCTTTCTTTGGCCATGTTATTTTGAGAAGACATAATTGCTTAGTTAGTATGCTTGAAGTATTATTATTTTTATGTCAATATTAAACTTTTGTCTTGAATCTTATGGATCTGAATATTCTTGCCACAGTAAAGAAGATTACATTGATAAATATGTTAGGTAGCATTCTGATACGTCTCCAATGTATCTATATTTTTTGATTGTTTCATGCTATTATATTATCAACCTTAGATGTTTTATATGCTATTTTATATGATTTTTGGAACTAACCTATTAACCCAGAGCCCAATGCCAGTTTCTGTTTTTTCCTTGTTTTAGAGTATCGCAGAAAAGGAAAATCAAACGGAGTCCAATTGACCTGAAACTTCATGGAACTTATTTTTGGAAAGAAAGCAATACCGGAGACTTGGAGTGCACGTCAGGGGATCAACGAGGAAGCCACGAGGGAGGGGGGGCGTGCCCACCCCCCTGGGCACGCCCACCCCCTGGGCGCGCCCTCCACCCTCGTGGGCCCCTCGTGGCTCCCTTGATGTATTTCTTTCGCCTATATATATCCTACCCTAAAACGATCGGGGAGCACAATAGATCGGGAGTTCTGCTGCCTGAAGCCTCCGTAGCCACCGAAAGCCAATCTAGACCTGTTCTGGCATCCTACCGGAGGGGGAATCCTTCTCCGGTGGCCATCTTCATCATCCCGGTGCTCTTCATGACGAGGAGGGATTAGTTCTCCCTCAGGGCTGAGGGTATGTACCAGTAGCTATGTGTTTGATCTCTCTCTCTCTTTTCTCTCATGTTCTTGAGGTGATACGATCTTGATGTATCGCGAGCTTTGCTATTATAGTTGGATCTTATGATGTTTCTCCCCCTCTACTCTCTTGTAATGGATTCAGTTTCCCCTTTGAAGTTATCTTATCGGATTGAGTCTTTAAAGATTTGAGAACACTTGATGTATGTCTTGCCGTGCGTATTTGTAGTGACAATGGGATATCACGTGATTCACTTGATGTATGTTTTGGTGATCAACTTGCGGGTTCCGCCCATGAACCTATGCATAGGGGTTGGCACATGTTTTCGTCGTGATTCTCCGGTAGAAACTTTGGGCCACTCTTTGAGATTCTATGTGTTGGTTGAATAGATGAATCTGAGATTGTGTGATGCATATCATATAATCATACCCACGGATACTTGAGGTGACATTGGAGTATCTAGGTGACATTAGCGTTTTGGTTGATTTGTGTCTTAAGGTGTTATTCTAGTACGAACTCTAGGGATGTTTGTGACACTTATAGGAATAGCCCAACGGATTGATTGGAAAGAATAAGTTTGAGGTGGTTTCGTACCCTACCATAATCTCTTCGTTCGTTCTCCGCTATTAGTGACTTTGGAGTGACTCTTTGTTTCATGTTGAGGGATAGTCATGTTATCCAATTATGTTATTATTGTTGAGAGAACTTGCACTAGTGAAAGTATGAACCCTAGGCCTTGTTTCAACACATTGCAATACCGTTTGTGCTCACTTTTACCATTAGTTACCTTGCTGTTTTTATATTTTCAGATTACAAAAACCTATATCTATCATCCATATTGCACTTGTATCACCATCTCTTCGCCGAACTAGTGCACCTATACAATTTACCATTGTATTGGGTGTGTTGGGGACACAAGATACTCTTTGTTATTTGGTTGCAGGGTTGCTTGAGAGAGACCATCTTCATCCTACGCCTCCTATGGATTGATAAACCTTAGGTCATCCACTTGAGGGAAATTTTCTACTGTCCTACAAACCTCTACACTTGGAGGCCCAACAACATCTACAAGAAGAAGGTTGTGTAGTAGACATCAAGCTCTCTTCTGGCGCCATTGCCGGGGAGGTTAGTGCTTGAAGGTATATCTTTAGATCTTGCAATCGAGTCTTTTAGTTTCTTGTTTTATCACTAGTTTAGTTTTTAAAAGAAAACTAAAAATATGGAATTGAGTTTGCCTCATACGCTTCATCTTTTTAATATCTTTCGTGTGTATGATGGGGAGGAAAATTGTGCCAAAGTGTTAGAAGAAGAACGCATTAAAATGTTTGGTATTAAATCTTTGAATGATGAGCATGATTGCAATGTTGTTAGTATGAACTCCTTGAATATCCATGATACTAATGATGATTGCACTAGTTATGATGAAAATGTCTCCTATAAACATGTCAATTTTTGTGGAGTGCATTGGGTTTGTAAGTACACACAAATAGGGAAGATAGATATTTCATGAGGCATAAGTACTTAGAAAATAAATTGTTGCAAGAAAGGCTAGATGATTGTGCTGAAAATTTAAATTTTCTTGGTCGTACTTGTGGGCTTTGCAATGAACAGGGTCATTTAGCTATCTGATGCAAATTGTTTCATGATCTAATCGTGTCCAAAAATTGTGATGAGTTGATTTCCCTTGCGCATTATAATGAACTTAGCTTGCTTATGGGTTACGAAGAAATGAAACGTATAACTAAGCATCTTCCAGAATTTGCCTGTTATAAACTTCTTGGTTTTGATCTAGAGGAAATTTATATGTATTGTGTGGTGAATTGCATTGAAAATCCTTATATTTCCAATTACATAAAGAAAATAAAAGAAAATAAATAGAGGGTGAAGAGAATACTAACGAAAGGGAAGAGACTTCCCAATATTCTCCTATTGTTTCTTATGATGAATCAGGTAACAAGGAGGAGCCTTCTATTCAACCAATCTCATTAATAAGGAGCTCCAAAAAGAGGATTGAACCCACACATGAGGTAAAGAAGAATAAAAGAAAAAGGAAGAGAGGTAAAAAGATATCTCCCCCAAATAATGTTGCTCCTATTATTGTTGTGCCTCATGAAACTGAAGATGATGCACTTGATGATGATCTCGTTATGCCTATTGCTTGTTGTGATGATTATGATTGGGAATAAAATGATACTCCTTATGATCTTGAAAATCTTTTTGGCACTTGCTTGGAAGAATATGATAATTGCTATACTATTGGTGCGATCCATACTATTAATGATGACAGTGATTATGCTTATGATATGAAAAGGCCCAAGCTTGGGGAAGCTATGTTTGATGAGGATGACATATTTGAGAATATATTTGCTGCAATTAATGTTTGTCCCAAGATTGGGGATGCTACGTTTAATGAAGATGATATTTTTAGTCTCCCAAGTTTTGATATGCAAATTTATAATGATGATAGCATGCCTCCTACCTATGATGATTATTGTGATGATACTTATGTTATAAAAATTAGTGATTATATTTATAAAACTTGTCATGATTATGATTACCCTTTTTTGAACATTACTCTTTTAATGTGGAAACAATTTATAGTATTTGAGTTTCTTATGATACTCCCACTATTCCAAATGAGAAGACTTTTGTTTATGTAGAGAGTAATAAAATTTCTATGCTTGTAGATCATGAAAAGAATGCTTTAGGTTCTGGTTATATTGTTGAATTCATTCATGATTCTACTTAAAATTATTATGAGGGAGGAATATAAGCTTGTAGGAATTGCAATAATATCAAGTTTCCTCTCTATGTGTTGAAAATCTTGAAGCTATGCTTATTTTACCTTCCTATGCAAGTTGATTCTTGTTCCCATAAGTTGTTTGCTCAAAAAATCCCTATGCATAGGAAGAGGGTTAGACTTAAATGTGCTAGTCATATTCTTCATGATGCTCTCTTTATGTTTAATTCTTATCTTTTATGTGAGCATCATTGAAATCATCATGCCTAGCTAGGGGCGTTAAACGATAGCGCTTGCTGGGAGGCAACCCAATCCTATTCTTGTTCTTTACTTTTTGTTCCTATTTAGTAATAAATAATTCATCTAGACTCTGTTTAGATGTGGTTTTATGTTTTAATTAGTGTTTGTGGCAAGTATAACCTTTGGGAAGACTTGGGTGAAGTCTTTATGATCATGCTGTAAAAAACAGACACTTTAGCGCTCACGAGAATTGCTGCCATTTTTATTTGGAGAGTGATATTCAGTTAATTCTTTTTGAATATGATTAATAGAAAAAATACTCAGGTCCACCAATTTATTTAAGATTTTATGAGTTCCAGAAGTTTGCGTTAGTTACAGATTACTACAGACTGTTCTGTTTTTGACAGATTCTGTTTTCTATGTGTTGTTTACTTATTTTGATGAATCTATGGCTAGTAAAAGAGTTTATAAACCATAGAGAAGTTGGAATATAGTAGGTTTAACACCAATATAAATAAATAATGAGTTCATTACAGTAACTTGAAGTGGTGTTTTGTTTTCTTTCGCTAACGGAGCTTACGAGTTTTCTGCTAAGTTTTGTGTTGTGAAGTTTTCAAGTTTTTGGTAAAGATTCGATGGACTATGGAATAAGGAGTGGCAAGAGACTAAACTTGGGAATGCCCAAGGCACACCAAGGCAATATTCAAGGACAACCAAGAGCCTAAGCTTGGGGATGCCCCGGATGGCATCCCCTCTTTCGTCTTCGTTCATCGGTAACTTCACTTGGAGCTATATTTTTATTCGCCACATGATATGTGTTTTGCTTGGAGCTTCATTTTATTTTATTTAGTTTTACTTGCTGTTTGAATAAAATACCAAGATCTTAAATTCTTTAATATTAAAGTCTTCACATAGTTGCATAATTATTCGACTACTCATTGGTCTTCACTTATATCTTTTGGAGTAGTTTGTCATTTGCTCTAGTGCTTCACTTATATCCTTTTAGAGCACGGTGGTGGTTTTATTTTATAGAAATAGTTGAACTCTAATGCTGCACTTATATCATTTTGAGAGTCTCTAAACAGCACGGTGGTTTGCTTTGGTTATGAATTTAGTCCTAATATGATGGGCATCCAAGAGGGATATAATAAAAACTTTCATATAAAGTGCATTGAATACTATGAGAAGTTTGATACTTGATGATTGTTTTGAGATATGAAGGTGGTAATATTAGAGTATGCTAGTTAAGCAGTTGTGAATTTGATAAATACTTGTGTTAAAGTTTGTGATTCCCGTAGCATGCACGTATGGTGAACCGTTATGTGATGAAGTCGGAGCATGATTTATTTATCGATTGTCTTCCTTATGAGTGGCGATCGGGGACGAGCGATGGTCTTTTCCTACCAATCTATCCCCCTAGGAGCATGCACGTAGTACTTTGTTTCGATAACTAATATATTTTTGCAATAAGTATGTGAGTTCTTTATGACTAATGTTGAGTCCATGGATTATACGCACTCTCATCCTTCCACCATTGCTAGCCTCTCTAGTACCGCGCAACTTTCGCCGGTACCATAAAACCACCATATACCTTCCTCAAAACAGCCACCATACCTACCTATAACGGCATTTCCATAGCCATTCCGAGATATATTGCCATGCAACTTTCCACCGTTCCGTTTACTATGACACGCTCCATCATTGTCATATTGCTTTGCATGATCATGTAGTTGACATTGTATTTGTGGCAAAGCCACCGTTCATAATTCTTTCATACATGTCACTCATGAGTCATTGCACATCCCGGTACACCGCCGGAGGCATTCATATAGAGTCATATCTTGTTCTAAGTATCGAGTTGTAATTTTTGAGTTGTAAGTAAATAGAAGTGTGATGATCATCATTATTAGAGCATTGTCCCAGTGAGGAAAGGATGATGGAGACTATGATTCCCCCATAAGTCGGGATGAGACTCCGGACGAAAAATAAGAGGCCATAAAAAAGAAAAGGCCCAAATAAAAAAAATAAAAAATGAGAGAAAAAGAGAGAAGGGACAATGCTATTATCCTTTTACCACACTTGTGCTTCAAAGTAGCACCATAATCTTCATGATAGAGAGTCTCCTATGTTGTCACTTTCATATACTACTGGGAATCTTTCATTATAGAACTTGGCTTGTATATTCCAATGATGGGCTTCCTCAAAATGCCTTAGGTCTTCATGAGCAAGCAAGTTGGATGCACACCCACTAGTTTCTTTTGTTGAGCTTTCATACACTTATAGCTCTAGTGCATCCGTTGCATGGCAATCCCTACTCACTCACATTGATATCTATTGATGGGCATCTCCATAGCCTATTTATACGCCTAGTTGATGTGAGACTATCTTCTCCTTTTTGTCTTCTCCACAACCACCATTCAATTCCACCTATAGTGCTATATCCATGGCTCACGCTCATGTATTGCGTGAAGATTGAAAAAGTTTGAGAACATCAAAAGTATGAAACAATTGCTTGGCTTGTCATCGGGGTTGTGCATGATTTAAATACGTTGTGTGGTGAAGATGGAGCATAGCCAGACTATATGATTTTGTAGGGATAGCTTTCTTTGGCCATGTTATTTTGAGAAGACATAATTGCTTAGTTAGTATGCTTGAAGTATTATTATTTTTATGTCAATATTAAACTTTTGTATTGAATATTATGGATCTGAATATTCATACCACAATTAAGAAGAATTACATTGAAATTATGCCAAGTAGCATTCCACACCAAAAATTCTGTTTTTACCATTTACCTACTCGAGGACGAGCAGGAATTAAGCTTGGGGATGCTGATACGTCTCCAACGTATCTATAATTTTTGATTGTTCCATGCTATTATATAATCAACCTTGGATGTTTTATATGCTATTTTATATGATTTTTGGGACTAACCTATTAACCCAGAGCCCAGTGCCAGTGCCAGTTTCTATTTTTTTCTTGTTTTAGAGTATCGCAGAAAAGGAAAATCAAACGGAGTCCAATTGACCTGAAACTTCACGGAACTTATTTTTGGAAAGAAAGCAATACCGGAGACTTGGAGTGCACGTCAGGGGATCAACGAGGAATCCACGAGGCAGGGGGCGCGCCCACCCCCCTGGGCGCACCCTCCACCCTCGTGGGCCCCTCGTGGCTCCCCTGATGTATTTCTTCCGCCTATATATATCCATATACCCTAAAACGATCGGGGAACACAATAGATCGGGAGTTCCACCGCAAGAAGCCTCCGTAGCCACCGAAAGCCAATCTAGACCCGTTCCGACACCCTGCCAGAGGGGGAATCCTTCTCCGGTGGCCATTTTCATCATCCCGGTGCTCTCCCTGACGAGGAGGGAGTAGTTCTCCCTCGGGGCTAAGGGTATGTACCAATAGTTATGTGTTTGATCTCTCTCTCTCTCTCTCGTGTTCTTGAGGTGATACAATCTTGATGTATCGCGAGTGGAAGGATCAAGATGGACCTAGAGGGGGGTGTATAGGTACAATTACAAATTTTAATTGTTACTTAGCAATTTTAGGCACAAGTGTGGAATATGAAAGTGAGCCTAACAATTGTTAGTGTAGTACTAAGTGCTAAGCAAGATAAATAAGTAATACAAGTAAGTAGATAAACAAACACAATAGATATAAGTAAGTGATAAGAGACAAGTAACCACAAGTAGAGAGTTAGGGTTAGGAATAACCGCAAGTCCGGGAGACGAGGATGTATGCCGATGTTCACTTCCTTGGAGGGAAGCTACGTCACCGTTAGAGAGGTGGATGTTACCACGAAGGCACACCAACACGACGAAGGCTCACCCTATTCTCCCTTTGAGACAACACCACGAAGGCGTTTCTCAACCACTAGTGGTAGACCTTGGGGTGCTCAAATATGGCCATTGTAGTGCAAGTCAACGGGCAGGCCGGACATCCGTGCTAGGGGCCGGACATCTAGCCTGGCAAGCCACTTAAAGAGCAAGGCAGAAAACAGAGCAGGAAACAGAGGGGCCAGACATCCGGGGGTCAAGCCCGGACATCCGGCATAACAGGAAGGCCCGGACATCCGGCAGGTGGCCGGACATCCGGCGCGTAGCCCGGACAGCTATGCCCGGATATTCGGCAAGGAGCCCGGACATCCGGCAAGCACTAGGAGCCCGGACATCTGGCGTAGAGGGCCTGACATCCGGTAGCAGCACTGCACAAAAGTGCATTCTGGAATGGCTAGGCCCGGATATCCAGCGAGAGGCCCGGATATCCGGGGAGCAGCCCGGACATCCGGCACGAGGCCCGGACATCCAACACTCCCAGAGACAGAAAGATTCAAAGTAAAGAGGGGATAAAAAGAACTATGGAAAGGAGTATTTTTGACTCGAGCAAGTCTGTTACGAACCCAATCGATCCCCTCTTAATAGTGCGGGATCCTATACTCAAGGAAACAAAATGTAACATCATTTTAACACTTAATCCTTGAAAGAACCCACTTCGTATGCTCTTGATCCACACACAATTTGACGAACCCGGGACCAACACCTAAGATTCACTTGACAACCATTGTTAGTCCCCTACATGTAGATTGTCATTAACATCAAAACATAATATAATGGCATGATTGCACTTTCAATCTCCCCCTTTTTGTTTGTTGATGAAAATCATACATGTAGTATCATAAATGTAATAAATAATCTTAGCAATGACAATCATGAGAGCAAAAAGGATACAAAATATGTTTAGTTACAATTTGCTTTTAGCCCCCCCCCCTCATTGTGTGCATGCGATGAGTATATTAGGATGACCAACACAAAAGTTCGCATGATAGCATATGTAACACAAAGAGATAAGAAAAAAATGAGAGACAAGCACATATGAAATCATCATAACACATCAAATAGACTGATAACATTTCATGGCCACACACTAACATAACATAGTCTCAGACGAACAAGCACCATAGGTAGCAACATAAAGTTGAAATAACATCTCATAGCATGACCATATTACTAGGATACTACTTCTCCCCCTTTGACAGCAACAAGTAAAAAGGGGCGAAGAACTAAACAGACTCAATCACTCCTGGCGGATGTCATCATCATCATCATCATCAAAGAACTCGGGGTACTCAGCACGAGATGGAAAGCCGAAAGTGGACGAGGATGGAGCTGCGGAAAGAGGATCATCATCACTAACGGGATCCCACGGTCACGGAGGCGCTGTTTGAGCAGATTCTTGGAGATGACAAGAAGCTTCTGAACATCATGATTTTGCTGACAGCTGAAAGTGAACGCCTTCATGATAGCAGATTGAGCCTTACCCAAGAATGATGCAAAATGACTACGAGGAGCAGTCGAGGAAGATGGAACAGAAGAACCAGTGGACTGAGAGAGAGCAGCTGTCCTCCCACTAGCAGACCTCCTAGGCTGAGTAGGAGCAGGAGCTACCACGCGCATATGAGGAGGAGGCTTCCAAATGGAGTGCACAGTTGGCTTAACCACCTCAAAGGGAGCAGTGTGATCAATCCGAGCCTGAATAAATGGAGCATGAGGGAACTGGCGCGTCTGAATGAAGCTGCAAAGACGGATCTCATGCCAAATGAAGTTGGCTGTGTCCAGAGGCTCAGTGGGTTTCTCATGCATACGAACCATCAAGTCAATGCAATAGTTGCGAGCCCTCGAGCGATCTCCCTTCTTAGGGTAGAGTGTACGAAGCACACACTGATAGAGGATGAAGAAGGGAGCACGAAAGATGGATACCTCATTGACTGGATATGCTTTCTCTTCATAAGTGAGCTGAGAGGGAGGTTTGACAAGAGGCATGCAAGCATCAATCCCTTTGGGCTTGTACTCTGGATCGATACTGTGGATGCAATGGCCAACACCGGAGAGACCCAAAATCTGAACAAACCTATCATAGGTGATGCTCAGTGTGGTATCATCGGTCATCCAAGTGAGAGTGTTGTCCGGACCAAAGAAACAGGTGGCATAGAACTGTAGGATGGCAGCTTCACTCGAATCACACCTGAAGGTCATTGTGGGACCAAGGGTCATGTCATCAATGATCTTGACCGGATCGTTAAGGAACATGGCAGGATTATCACGCAGGAAGTTGAGATCCAAGTATGAGTGAGGAGCAAGGCCACGCCCATGGAAAAAACTGGAATAGAGATCCTGCTGCATACGAGTCCGGAACCGAGGATCTTCGGCATCAGCCACCATCTCATATTGGTTGACATCCCGACGGAACTGAAGATATTGCCCCGCCCCCACAGTTGTGAAGTCGTGAGTGGGGCGACCTCCACTAACAGGGAGCTCCATGGAGATGCGACGACCATGGGTAATGGGCATGGCAGAACCACGAACTTGAGGCACCGGCGCCCTCCTAGTACTGGGCTTGGACTGTCCAACAGACTATCTTGGTGCACTATCATCCTCTTCCTCTCCAACATAGTCCACATCATCTGGATCCGAGGCTGATGGACTGGTGGATGGTGCCCGCTTCTTATTTTTGGTGGTGGTCTTCTTCTTCTTAGGCCGAGCATGCTCATCGGAGTCGGTTGAGCCTTGCCGGTGATCAACTAAAATGGATAATGAGCAGATTCCAATAAGAACGAGCCAAAGGATATGAACAGGGATACACCAAATTAAATCGTGGGATGAGCTTTTTTTGATTATGACCATAGGACAAGTCCAAATGGTAGATCAAAAAATTTACATGCCCATGGTTAAGTTGAGTAGCCGAGTACATATAGAGGTGATTGTAGGCTTAGGTATACAGTACCAAAATGCGAGAGCAATAGATATGGCAAGATGTACATGGAGAATAATGCAACCCTAATCAGATTTTGGTCACAAGCAAGAGGGAGATGGAGAGAGACAACATTCTTACCCCGAGAAGACACCTCGGGATGCGTGGGACCGCAGTTCTTGGTGCGAGCCATGAAGAACTCCGGAGGTGAATCCCTCCGAACATTGGCCCCTCCTAAGAGACTCAAGCCACAACCCAAGAGATGGATTGGATAGAGTCGTAGATCGGGAGGAGGAGAGTCTGTGGGCAGGAGATCGGGGCCGGAGATCAACGGAGACTGGCCGGGGCAGTGCTGGAGCACACCCCAGCGGCGACGGGCTGTGTGGTGAGATGGGGAGAGGAAACGAGAGCGAGTGAGTAACTCCCCCAAAAGCCCAAGCCCCTCCTCTGTTATACGGTGCGGCGACGGGCCGGACATCCGGGGCATGACCCGGATATCCGGCGGTTGGAGGTCAGGGAGCAGAAGAAATAGGTCCAATGGGTCGAACATCCGGGGACCATCCCGGAAATCCGGCCACTGGAGATGTAGGATGGTGGCTTGCCCAACAGCATGGATTTGTTACAGGGCCTGGATGTCCGGCAGAGGAGCCGGATGTCCGGCCACTGGACAGAGAGAAGGATGGGGAATGGATTTTCAAGGAGTCAACACAAAGACTTGAATCTAGACTCCGCCAAGGAGTTTTTAGCGATTTATATGGCTTGAAGTCCGAGTCATCTATGGTCATACTAAGATAAAAATAACCACCCAACTTAAATAAGTAATGAAAGGTCCATACATGCAAGGTACAAGCGGTGACCGAGGTCACCATGTTTAAGCATATGGACCATAGGACCGCAAAGATGTAGACTTTGAGCCCATGGTCACGAATCCATCATATTAAAGCCCATAGTTCGAGAAGCATGAAACTTTGAGAGTGTTTGTTCTATTTATGCATTATGTAGGGTGAGAATATTCATGAATTGAATGTCTCCCCCTAAATATATGCCTACGTCAAGACAAGACAGAATGTTCATGCATGAATGAGTACTAGATTTCACATAATGTTGTCAAGCTCCAAGATACCAAGTTCATGCCTAAGTTGACAAAACCTTGCTTCATCCAATGGCTTGGTGAAAATATCTGCAAGTTGCATATCTGTGCCAACATGAGCAATGTCAATATCACCCTTCTCCACATGATCTCTCAAGAAGTGGTACATAATGTCAATGTGCTTGGTGCGGGTATGATCTTTGGGGTTCTCAACAATATTAATGGCACTTTCATTATCACATAGAAGAGGCACATGTCTATAGGTGATTCCGTAATCCTTCAAAGTTTGCCTCATCCATAGTAATTGAGTTGTACAACTGGCGGTTGCAATATATTCAGCTTTGGCGGTGGAGAGGGCAACACAATTTTGCTTCTTCGAGGACCAACTTACCAAGGAGCGTCCAAGAAATTGACATGCACCGGAGGTGGATTTACGATCCACTTTGTCTCCAGCCTAATCTGCATCCGTGTACCCAATGAGATCAAACTTAGCATCCTTGGGGTACCATAGACCCAAATTTGGGGTGTGAACAAGATATCTAAGAATATGCTTAACCGCCTTATGATGGATTTCCCTACGGGAAGCTTGAAATCTAGCACACATGCATACACTAAAGATGATGTCTGGTCTAGATGCACAAAGATAAAGCAATGAACCAATCATAGAGCGGTATTTAGACGGGTTGAAGGGGATACCGTTTGAGTCTTCAGTGAGTACAATTTTGGTTGGCATGGGGGTCTTACATGGGCTAGCATCAGTCATACCAAATTTTGCTAGGATATCCTTGAGGTATTTGGCTTGAGACAAGAAAATTCCTTCTTGAAATTTTTGAATTTGAAAGCCGAGGAAGAACTTCAAGTCCGCATTGAGTGACATTTCAAAATTCTTGGTCATTGATGCCGCAAACTTCTTGCATAAATGAATGTTAGGAGAACCAAAAATGATATCATCTACATAGATTTGGCATAAGATCAAATCACCTTTGCCCCTCTTAGTAAAAAGAGTGGTATCGATCACCCCTCTCACAAAACCATCATCGACTAGAAACTTCTTAAGATGATCATACCAAGCACGAGGTGCTTGTTTGAGGCCATACAAAGCCTTATGAAGTTTATACACATAGTCTTTGTGATCGGGGTCAGCGAACCCAGGTGGTTGTGATACATATACTTCTTCTTGTAGAGGACCGTTAAGGAAAGCACTCTTCACATCCATTTGATGTAATGTAAAGCCATTGAAAGCAGCATAAGCAAGTAAGATGCGAATGGATTCAAGACGGGCAACGGGGGCAAAGGTCTCACCAAAGTCCAAACCTTCAACTTGTGAGTACCCTTGTGCCACTAACCTTGCCTTGTTGCGGATGATTACGCCATTCTCATCTTGCTTGTTCTTGAAAATCCACTTTGTTCCAATGACGTTGTGTTCCGTAGTTGGCCTCTTGACTAATGACCACACTTGATTGTGCTCAAAACTATTTAACTCTTCTTGCATAGCAATGAGCCAATCGTTCTCTATCAACGCATCTTGTATCTTGAGAGGCTTAACACTAGACACAAAAGAGAAGTGAGCACAAAAGTTTGTCAATTGTTTACGAGTGACTCTACTCTACCTTCTAATATGCCGGTGAGGATTTTCTCAACATCAACACGACCGGCCACTCGAGGCATGATGGAGGTTAAGGTTTCTCGAGGTTCAACTTCATGTCCATCATCCACGTCCTCAACATATGGATCATTAATGTGTGGTGGAAAATCTTCTTATTCTTCTTGCATTTGTTGAGGTTCATTGTCAATGATTCCACTTTCTTGTTCTTGCCCTTGAGGATGATCTTGTTCTTGATGATTATCATGAAGATGAACTTGATCATCATCTTGTACATGGACTATTGGCATTGATTGAGTAATAGGGGATTGTGGTGGGATGGGTGTTGAAGTAGTTTGATGGTGTGTGAGGCCTACATCTTATTCTTCATCATCATGAGGGTCTTGTTGTCACAGCCCCAGTTCTGGCCTTGCCTGTCTTGCATTAGCCTCCATGCATCATGTCTAAATTTTTATGAAACTTCGAAATGGGGGCTGATAAACCCTAGCAGCAAATGAAATTCAACTAGGGTCCAAATAAAATCATTTTCACTGAACCCAAAATGCCCTTCTGAAATGTTCATCATCTTTGCCTTGGTCCAGAACCCCTGACAAAAATGGTGCACATTTTACTAGGACAACAGAGGGTCACTGAATTAAATCATATAATACTTGCATTTGGGCATTTAAATGCTACAAAATATTTCAAGTGCCCAAATATTCATGAACTGAAATGTTTGCTGTAGGATATATCCCCAATAGTGGTCATGAGCAGTTTCATGAATTTTGGGATTGTTTCAATATTTTAAATAAAGCCACAAAGTTGCAGAATAATAGAAAATAGGAAATAATAAAAGGAGAGCAACCTTACCTGGCACCCACCTGGGCAGCCCACCTGGCCAGTCCACTTGCTGGCCCAGCCCACCAGGGGCACCGCTGTCTTCAACCTCTGCCAGTAAGCAGAGGCGAAGTAGCACGCGCGCACGCGGAGGCCTCCACCTCCTGCTTCGCGGTGGCAGCCTCCCCGACATCCTCGCGACGCCACGGAGACGCCCCGAGACCCCTCTCTCCTCTCCCTCACTCGCTGCTCTCCCTCCCCTCCCCTGGATCCCTCTCTCTCTCACCACCGAGCGAGCTCGCCGATGCCGATCGCCGTACCTGCGGCCACCGCCACCGCCTCGCCTCTCCAAGCTATCCACGAGCTCCGCCTCATCTGCCTCTTCCTCCTTGACGATCCGCCCGGCCTCGAACGCGCTGCTTCATCGCCACCATCACCGTTTCCATCGCCAGCCACCGAGGCACCTCGTCGGTCGATTCGCCACTACCAATGCGCCCCCGAGCCCGCCGACCACCCCTGCAGACCCACCGTGAGCCCCTCTTCCTTTCCCCTCTACTCTCATGCCCACGCTCATCCCCTAGATCCGTTCCCACCGCGGCCGAAAGCTTCTCGTCGCCGGCCATGGCGTAGCTGTGGCCACAACCGCGCAAGCTCACCACGGAGCGCGTCACCGTGCTCAGCACATCACCTGGAGGCCGTAGCACCCGGCCGTTCGCTCCGCCGTGCACCACAACCCCATTTCCAACCTTGCCCGAACTCCGGCCGCCGCGCAAGTTGCCGCCGCCGTTGACCTAGGCCACCGGAGCTGCTGCTGCGTGCACCACCCGACGCGGACGAGCCTCCTCGTCGCGTAGACGCACTTCGCCGCCCATATGGTCGCCGGAAAGCAAAATCCGAGCATCGCCGCCGTCTCTGGACGTCGCCGGCGGCTTAACTCCGGCCATGCCGACGTGGCGTCGTCATTAGCGGCTAATGACGCCACTAACTAACCCCCATGCTCACTAACACACGGGACCCACGCCCTTAATTAACCTGGGTTAGTTTCTGTTTAGGATTAGTTTAAGTCCAGTGGGCCCAGGCTGTCAGGGTTGACCTGCCCTGTCAGCATTGACCTGGCCCCACTGGTCAGCCTATGTTCCTGCCTTGTCACACTGGCTTGTGGGACCCACGGGTCAGGTTTGACCCTGGTCAGCCCCTGTTGACCTGATGATGTCACGACGATGTCATGCTGATGTAGTAATGTTTTTCTGGATTTTAAATAAATCTAAATGATTTATTTATATTCAGAAAATAGTTAAAACTTCTAAAATTCATAGTAATTCAACCGTAACTCCAAATCAAACAAATTATATATGAAAAATTATTAGAAAAATCCAATCTATCCATCTGTACCTTTTTCATGCATGTTAGAACAACTTAAAACTACTGTTTAGGACAAATCAAATGAATGGTATTTAAATAACCACATGTGTAGTTTGAATTTGAACCTAGTGTTCAAACTAACTCCATTTAACTTGTTGCTAGTTGCATTAGCTCAATCATAACATTATTGCCATGTCACATTCATGCATCATATTGTTGCATTGCATTGATTGTGTTCTTCTCTATTGCCGGTGCTTGTCCCCTCTCAGTAGGCGTGTCCCGACGATGAGTTCGATGACACCGATGAAGAGCTATAATATCTTCAGAAGTGCCAGGCAAGCAAAACCCCCCTTATTCATTCCGATATGATCCCACTCTCTCGCTCCTGCTCTCTTTTACTGCATTAGGACAACAACGATTCAACTGTTACATGCTGCGGTAGCTGAACCCTTTCCTCTGCATGACCTGTCATTGCCACAGTAAATAGATGAAACCCACTAGCATGAGTAGGAGTTGCTTGAGCCCTGATGTGCCTACTCATTGATGTTGTTTGTCATGCCTGCTACTTCTTAGAGTTGAGTCAGGTTTGATTCATCGGGGATGATTTGGAATGGTGTTGAACATGTCCTACCGTGTGTGAGCTAAGTGTGTGAACACGATTTGGTAAAGGTAGCAGTGAGAGGCCATGTAGGAGTACATGGTGGGTTGTCTCATTGCAGCCATCCTAAGGAACTGAGTTTTGTGTTTGTGATCCATGAACAGTTACTACCACACATTGGGTTCTGGTAACTCGGCCCCTCTCAGCTTATTAATCAACTCGATCTCTGTCCAGGAATTGCAACTAGTTTCTGGTGTTTGTAGGTAGTGTTAGTAGTCTACCAAGTGGCACCCGATACAGGTGGGCTTGGGACAGACTAGGCACAATGGCACGGTGTACCAAGTGGCACCCGGATGGTGGGCTTGGGAACCCTGCACACATCGTTCGGGGCCGTTAGCGACACCCTGGCTGGATCTCCTTGCGGATGGAACCAGAATAGGCGATAAACCTGGACTAGAGACTTGTTGGTTAGTCAGGTCGTGGCCGACTCCCTCGCCTGGCTTCCGCTTGAAGGTTGCCGAGGTACATGACGTGCACACGGCGATAAGTGGTGAGAGCTTGTGTGAAGAAGTACACCCCTGCAGGGTTATCATTATCTATTCGAATAGCCGGATTCCTCGGATATGGAAACTTGGACCCCTTGCATAGTTCATAGACAAGCGAAAGTGGATACTTTAAAATGTGCAAGATAAGTGTGAGTGCTATGGATGGCGTTCTCGCAGGGAGACGGGAGCGGATCCATAGTGGTGTATTGGTATGGTGAATTTGTGGACTCGTGTGCGCCACCTCAAAAGAGTTACTTGCAGTCGTAGTTCAAGTTAGCCACTGAGTCAAAGCTGGCTTGCTGCAGTTAAACTCCACCACCCTCTTTGTTGATACCGATGCATATGTGGTTAGTTCTGATGTAAGTCTTGCTGGGTACATTTGTACTCACGTTTGCTTAATTTATGTTTTGTAGAGAGACTTCAATCCCGCTAGTAGTTCCGCTTGGACTTCGACGTTTAGCTCGTTACCTCAGCTACGATCTTGTACCTTGGGAGGGTCTTGTAGATAGTCAGGCTTCTCAGCCTTTTTCATTTGTAGATGTCTGTACTTAGACATGTTAAGCTTCCGCATGTGCTTTGACTTGTATGCTCTGAATGTTGGGTTGTGAGACCCATGTTTGTAATATCTCTCTCCTCGGAGCCTAATGAATAAATACTTGAGTCATAGAGTTATGTTGTGATGCCATGTTGTATTTACACATATCGAGCATATTGTGTGTATGATTGAAATGCTTGGTACGTGTGGGATCCGACAACCTAGTTGTTTATCCTTGGTAGCCTCTCTTATGGGGAAATGTAGTCTTGTGCTTCCATGAGCCATAGTAGTCCGCTACAGCCCGGTTCACCGGAGTCCTGCTAGTCCAGCACTACTACTCCGGAATAGTTGACTGGCCGGCATGTGATTCACTTCGTTCCTGTGTCTGTCCCTTCGGGGAAATGTCACACGGTGACATATGGAGTCCTGCCTAGCCTGCTACAGCCCGGGTTCCCGGAGTCCTGTTAGCCCAGTGCTACAGCCCGGATTCGCACGCTACTGACTGACATGCTCGATGTTGATTCATGTATGCCTGTCCCCGTAAGTTAGTGCCACCTTGGGTTCACGACTAGTTATGTCGGCCTGGGTTCTCTGTCATATGGATGCTAGCGACACTATCATATATGTGAGCCAAAAGGCGCAAATGGTCCCAGGCCATGGTAAGGCAACACCCATGGGAATACCGTGCGTGAGGACGCAAAGTGATATGAGGTGTTACAGGCTAGATCGGTGTGACTTAGAATCGGGGTCCTGACAACGTTGGTATTAGAGCCTGACTGCCTATAGGATTACCAAGCCATACTGGTCGAAATTGAGTCTAGAAATGCTTTAGTCATATAAGGGAATTGATTGTGGAAGGGAACATAAGGCTCTTTTTACTCCTTATAACTCATGCCCTCTGATCTGAGTCATCCTATTCCTTTCTATGGGGATTAAGAACTAGGCCTTCTCATCTATCTATCAGGATGACGAGTTACTATGCTAGAGACTTATAGGATTGATGGATTTAAGCCTCAGTTCAGTTCCTACTACTTCCATATGTTCATAATTGGTCTCAGAACCTTGATATTGTGATGTTGAGTGGTTATGCCACCATTTTTGCAGGATGTCTCAAATCATTTTGAGCATTTTACAGCCGTTATGCTGTCCGAGTCATCCCAGGTTTCTAACGAGTCTGATGCATTTGCAAATCCCTTCTTTCCGTTCTCGATGTTCCTTTAGGCCAGATTAAGCACACTAATCGGTCTGTTGAGGTACTCCATTGCCTTGATATATATGTTGGAGCTAGTATTATGACCCTAGGCATCTTAGATAACCACCGAGTAATATGTCCATGTTTTGTGTTCCCAGTGTGATGAATCTGGCCACCATTCTCGAAAGCATCCCATGATGCCATTTAGTTAGTAGGCATTCTATTCCTAGGTTTTGAACCCGAGACTCACCCTACTTGCTTCATGTTGATAGTGTTTGCTAGTTCCTTAGGACATTAGTAAACCTTGTGATAGACCTCAAGGTTCATGGTACATCATTCTTCCAGTACCATGAACCAATATGGCAGAAGTTCTTGAACCAAAGATCACGACCAGAGCTCTTGATGAGTTCTCAATTCTATATTGTGACTCTGCCAGTTCTACCCTTCTGCATGGGTTATCCGGAAGAATTATGTTGAACTTGTTCGACATGCTAATCTATGCATCTACCACTTAGAAAGATATTCCTTTGAGTTGTCCATCTTTAGCTGTTATCTGACCTTCGTCTGTCAATTGTTGATCAAGAGTAATTGTGCATCCGTGTTATCGATGCTTATTATTCTTGTGGTCCGTCAAGCCATCCTATTCCAGAATGACTAGGAGAAACAAACTCCAGTACCTTATCCATCTCCAGGATTGGGTCAAAGCAGTTGTAATCCGCAAATCAAATGCCAACCCAGCCTTTGATTCTGTTCTACCCTGAAGTATTACCGTCTTATGTCAAGAATGTCATGAGAATTGCACCACCCCTTGTGAATTCTTGACGCAGTGATGCTTCTCTCCATCATTATTCATTCCTCGGTCCCGTGTTGTTGTTACTGGAATGCCGACGAGTGAACCATGATGTGTGAAATCAATACTCCTAGCAACTGTGTTGCTTGGTAGTTATGGACATTATTATCATTCTTAGCGTGTTGGTTATCAAATCATCATCCTAAGATTGATCGTGCTACCTAGTCCTTATTTCTGGTGCACTCTTCGATCAATGAGTTAGGATTATTCAATCCCTTGCTTATTTGATCATATCATCTTGCTTTGAAAAGCAAGATTGTTCTCGAGCTTAGTAACATATCGGTGGTTCGTGATGTTCCGAATATCTTCTCGGAAGTATTACCAGGTTGTTACCTGACCGCTATGTTGAGCTCGTGATGAAGTTGGTTCTCTTGTAACCACCCCTTCTCCAAGAATCCGTGTCGGATACCCCTGAGCTAGTTGGTTAAGCCAAACAACAACTTGGAGAGTTGGAAGATAAAAGCTTGTCTAACTTAGTTCATGTTAAGGGATACCTTTTTTTTTGTGTGTGTGTGTGTTGAAGAAAGATGATGTCTTCATCGATTGGTCCCTGTGATCAGTTGTTGGATCTATTGTCTTATCAACTTTGATTTGGGTGTGGGCTATCGTCAAATCAAATCAGAACCAACGATGTTCGTAATGTTGTCTTACTCGTGGTTGATCCCTCGAGCATACACCATTACATCCTTTGGGTCTGACCAATGCTATCACCGTGTTCACATAATGGTGGAAGTCCAGTGATATGGAAATTCCGATGAGTTGTTGTTGAGCCCATCAATAGCATTTTGTCTCCCCCATGATTCATGTTGAACATCAACCTAGTATTGGAAACTTTGTAAGCAATGCCTTCGTGTTGCGTTCATGAAGCTTATGCTTGGATGGAAGAAGTGACTTCCTCAAATTCATGTGCATTTGGAGCAAGTTGCCGCCATGAGTTCGAGGAAGATTGTTTTGTTTCCTCTGGTACCATCCCAAGTTAGTTATGCATGTGCGAATGTATTATATGGTTTGATAGATTAATTGCCTCCACTCCATATGTATTCCCTAGCACACCAAGCCACTGATTGATTTGTTCAACGAGAAGAAGTTCCTTCTTAAGAGCATGCCTTATGCAAGGACTTTGTTATCCTCGATGATGGTTCCCCACCTGAACTTGGTAGTGTTTTTATTATAAGACTACTACGTGGTCATGCTTGTCTGGGACAACATGTTCACATGTGTTAGCAGAACCAGCTCATGTTTTGGAGCTTACTACCATAGTCCATTTACCGAGAATCTCGCAACGCCATCTCATCGATTTGTGTTGCAAACTTTCATTTTCTTCTAGACTCGATGGGTCTGGAATATCATGTTGCCAACTAGATCTGAATCTGAGGCAGATATGATGGTTGGAACTTTTCCAAGATCTATGATGTAGGTCCCTGACAAGGTTGATGTTCTGGCCGACACACCTAGCCAGAAGATCTATCATTGTAGTATCTTGATTGAGCTATTTAACCATCTTCTCCGTGAGGATTTAGTGTGACTTATTCTTGAAGTTGTTCCTTAGGGATCCTTGTGCTCTCAGTCTCTTCGATGATTCTATAACCATTGGAACGTTGGAAACACTCTCGACTGTTGAGTTCTTCCCCAGTTACCAGAATCATTCCCAACATTTGCATTTTGTTCCCAGCTTGCACCTCAGTAGTTGTTGTTCAGGATCATCTTCAAAAGTGGACTTACCATGGGTCCCATCCATTTCCAATGATAAGCTAGAAATCATCCATTGCGTTGTCTTCAACAAGGTAGTCCACATCATCCATCCTAGTCGGAGTATGCCATTCTTTCGAACCCTTCCAACGATCGATTGTGATTACCTCAGGATGGTATAAAGAGTTTCAATGATCTTGTATCAAAAGTAATTCTTTTTTCCACCTAAGGGAATAGCTCAACGAGTCACCTTTCCCAATTAGGTGCCTCGTTATGGGATCATGGCAACTATTTCCTCGCCACCTTGACACCATCCACCATCTTTGTAAGCGTGGAATTGTTGCCCACCAAATCAAACCCCGTCATTTGTTCTTCCATACCTCTCGATGTGTTTTGTGTCTCAACTCGAGGTGTTTCAACATCCCATTCTGCGAGTTGATCTTGTATAGCTCGATCTTTGAGAAGATGAATCCTAGTATAGTTTCTTTTTGTCGTCATCGGGTGGATGAAGATCTCAAAAGCGGGGATGTCAAGATCAACATATGCAATGAATCAACAACCTTATGAGGTGCAACCTGGACCGTGAAGATTATGTTAGTTTGCGTTCCCCCTTCATCTTGCCCTATGCTTGAATCTCGGGGCGAGATTCTTGTTTTGTGGGGGTGAGCTATCACAGCCCCAGTTCTGGCCTTGCCTGTCTTGCATTAGCCTCCATGCATCATGTCTAAATATTTATGAAACTTTGAAATGGGGGCTGATAAACCCTAGCAGCAAATGAAATTCAACTAGGGTCCAAATAAAATCATTTTCACTGAACCCAAAATGCCCTTCTGAAATGTTCATCATCTTTGCCTTGGTCCAGAACCCCTGACAAAAATGGTGCACATTTTACTAGGACAACAGAGGGTCACTGAATTAAATCATGTAATACTTGCATTTGGGCATTTAAATGCTACAGAATATTTCAAATGCCCAAATATTCATGAACTGAAATGTTTGCTGTAGGATATATCCCCAACAGTGGTCATCAGCAGTTTCATGAATTTTCGGATTGTTTCAATATTATAAATAAAGCCACAAAGTTGCAGAATAATAGAAAACAGGAAATAATAAAAGGAGAGCAACCTTACCTGGCACTCACCTGGGCAGCCCACCTGGCCAGTCCACTTGGCGGCCCAGCCCACCAGGGGCACCGCTGTCTTCAACCTCTGCCAGTAGGCAGAGGCCAAGTAGCACGCGCGCACGCGGAGGCCTCCACCTCCTGCTTCGCGGTGGCAGCCTCCCCGACATCCTCGTGACGCCACGGAGACGCCCCGAGACCCCTCTCTCCTCTCCCTTACTCGTTGCTCTCCCTCCCCTCCCTTAGATCCCTCTCTCTCACCATTGAGCGAGCTCGCCGATGCCGATCACCGTACCTGTGGCCACCACCACCGCCTCGCCTCTCCGAGCTGTCCATGAGCTCCGCCTCATCTGCCTCTTCCTCCTCGATGATCTGCCCGGCCTCGAACGTCCTGCTTCATTACCACCATCACCGTTTCCATCACCGGCCACCGAGGCACCTCGTCGGTCGATTCACCACTACCAGTGCGCCCCCGAGCCCGCCGACCACCCCGGCAGACCCGCCGTGAGCCCCTCTTCCTTTCCCCTCTACTCTCGTGCCCATGCTCGTCCCCTAGCTCCGTTCCCACCGCGGCCGAAAGATTCTTGCCGCCGGCCATGGCGTAGCTGTGGCCACAGCCGCGCAAGCTCACCACGGAGCGTGTCACCGTGCTCAGCACATCACCTGGAGGCCGTAGCACCCGGCCGTTCGCTCCGCCGTGCACCACAACCCCATTTCCAACCTTGCCCGAACTCCGGCCGCCGTGCAAGTTGCCGCCGCCGTCGACCTAGGCCACTGGAGCTGCTGCTGCGTGCACCACCCGACGCGAACGAGCCTCCTCGTCGCATAGACGCACTTCGCCGCCCATATGGTCACCGGAAAGCAAAATCCGAGCATCGTCGCCGTCTCTGGACGTCGCCGGCGGCTTAACTCTGGCCATGCCAACGTGGCGTCGTCATTAGCGGCTAATGACGCCACTAACTAACCCCCATGCTCACTAACACACGGGACCCACGCCCTTAATTAACCTGGGTTAGTTTCTGTTTAGGATTAGTTTAAGTCTAGTGGGCCCAGGCTGTCAGGGTTGACCTGCCCTATCAGCATTGACCTGGCCCCACTGGTCAGCCTATGTTCCTGCCTTGTCACACTGGCTTGTGGGACCCACGGGTCAGGTTTGACCCTGGTCAGCCCATGTTTACCTGATGATGTCACACCGATGTCATGCTGACGTAGTAATGTTTTTCTGGATTTTAAATAAATCTAAATGATTTATTTATATTCAGAAAATAGTTAAAACTTCTAAAATTCATAGTAATTCAACCGTAACTCCAAATCAAACAAATTATATATGAAAAATTATCAGAAAAATCCAATCTATCCATCTGTACCATTTTCATGCATGTTAGAACAACTTAAAACTACTGTTTAGGACAAATCAAATGAATGGTATTTAAATAACCACATGTGGAGTTTGAATTTGAACCTAGTGTTCAAACTAACTCCATTTAACTTGTTGCTAGTTGCATTAGCTCAATCATAACATTATTGCCATGTCACATTCATGCATCATATTGTTGCATTGCATTGATTGTGTTCTTCTCTATTGCCGATGCTTGTCCCCTCTCGGTAGGCGTATCCCGATGATGAGTTCGATGACACCGATGAAGAGCTATAATATCTTCAGAAGTGCCAGGCAAGCAAAACCCCCCTTGTTCATTCCGATATGATCCCACTCTCTCGCTCCTGCTCTCTTTTACTGCATTAGGACAACAGCGATTCAACTGTTACATGCTGCGGTAGCTGAACCCTTTCCTCTGCATGACCTGTCATTGCCATAGTAAATAGATGAAACCCACTAGCATGAGTAGGAGTTGCTTGAGCCCTGATGTGCCTACTCATTCATGTTGTTTGTCATGCCTGCTACTGCTTAGAGTTGAGTCAGGTCTGATTCATCGGGGATGATTTGGAATGGTGTTGAACATGTCCTACTGTGTGTGAGCTAAGTGTGTGAACACGATTTGGTAAAGGTAGCGGTGAGAGGCCATGTAGGAGTACATGGTGGGTTGTCTCATTGCAGCCGTCCTCAGGAACTGAGTTCTGTGTTTGTGATCCATGAACAGTTACTACCACACATTGGGTTCCGGTAACTCGGACCCTCTCAGCTTATTAAACAACTCGATCTCTGTCCAGGAGTTGCAACTAGTTTCTGGTGTTTGTAGGTAGTGTTAGTAGTCTACCAAGTGGCACCCGGTACAGGTGGGCTTGGGACAGACTAGGCACAGTGGCATGGTGTACTAAGTGGCACCCGGATGGTGGTCTTGGGAACCCTGCACACATCGTTTGGGGCCGTGAGCGACACCCCGGCCGGATCTCCTTGCGGATGGAACCCGAATAGGCGATAAACCTAGACTAGAGACTTGTTGGTTAGTCAGGTCGTGGCCGACTCCCTCGCCCGGCTTCCGCTTGAAGGTTGCCGAGGTACATGACGTGTACAGGGCGATAAGTGGCGAGAGCGTGTGTGAAGAAGTACACCCCTGCAGGGTTATCATTATCTATTCGAATAGCCGGATTCCTCGGATATGGAAACTTGGACCCCTTGCATAGTTCATAGACAAGCGAAAGTGGATACTTTAAAATGCGCAAGATAAATGTGAGTGCTATGGATGGCGTTCTTGCAGGGGGACGGGAGCGGATCCATAGTGGTGTATTGGTATGGTGAATTTGTGGACTCGTGTGCGCCACCTCAAAAGAGTTACTTGCAGTCGTAGTTCAGGTTAGCCACTGAGTCAAAGCTGGCTTGCTGCAGTTGAACTCCACCACCCTCTTTGTTGATACCGATGCATATGTGGTTAGTTCTAATGTAAGTCTTGCTGGGTACATTTGTACTCACGTTTGCTTAATTTATGTTTTGCAGAGAGACTTCAGTCCCGCTAGTAGTTCCGCTTGGACTTCGATGTTTAGCTCGTTACCTCAGCTACGATCTTGTACCTTGGGAGGGTCTTGTAGATAGTCAGGCTTCTCAGCCTTTTTCATTTGTAGATGTCTGTACTCAGACATGTTAAGCTTCCGCATGTGCTTTGACTTGTATGCTCTGAATGTTGGGTCGTGAGACCCATGTTTGTAATATCTCGCTCCTCGGAGCCTAATGAATAAATACTTGAGTCATAGAGTTATGTTGTGATGCCATGTTGTATTTACACATATCGAGCATATTGTGTGTATGATTGAAATGCTTGGTATGTGTGGGATCCGACAACCTAGTTGTTTATCCTTGGTAGCCTGTAACGCCCCAAATATAACTTTCCCAATTTGTACTCCAACTCTTGCCGTTTCCGGCGTTAAGTTATATTTATTTCCTCGGGTTCGGGTTTTGTCTCTGTGTGTTGTTGTCGTTGTCATGCATCTCATATCATGTCATCATGTGCATTGCATTTGCATACGTGTTCGTCTCATGCATTCGAGCATTTTCCTCGTTGTCCGTTTTGCATTCCGGCGCTTCGTTCTCCTCCGGTGGTCATTTCTAGCTTTCTTTCGTGTGTGGGGATTAAACATTTCCGGATTGGACCGAGACTTGCCAAGCGGCCTTGGTTTACTACCGGTAGACCGCCTGTCAAGTTTCGTACCATTTGGACTTCGCTTGATACTCCAACGGTTAACCGAGGGACCGAAAAGGCCTCGTGTGTGTTGCAGCCCAACACCCCTCCAATTTGGCCCAAAACCCACCAAACTCTGCTCCATGTCCTAGAGCGTTCGATCACGATCGCGTGGCCGAAAACCACACCTCTTTTGGACTCTCCTAGCTCCACTTATGCCTATAAATAGGACCCCCGAATTTCGGATCTCTCCCTCTCCCCAAAACCCTAAATCCCTCTCCACCGCGCCAGATGTGTCCGACCCGTTGCCCGCAGCCAGTGGCTCGCTGCCACGTGGCATCGCCACCTCGCCGCCGCCGCGGTCCGGGAGGCCCAGATCGGGCCCCCTGTGAGCCCAAGCCGTCCCCGCGCCTCCTCGCCTCGGTTGCCGCTGCCTCCCTCAGCTCCGGTGGGCACCGCCGCCGCCACCGCCCCGGGCCATCGCCCGGCCGCCGCGCGCCACCGCGCCGGCTGCCGCCTCCTCCTCCGTCCGGCCGTTTTGGCCTCCTCCGACCTCCCCGGCGCCGCCCGGGTCTTCTTCCTCTCCGACGAACCTCGACTTCCGTGCTCCGGTGAACAGTGCGCGCCGGCGAGCCTTGGGAAGCGTGCAGATCTGAGATCTGAAATTTGACGGTTGACTTTTATCCCTGAAACCCTAATTTTTTGTGCTACTTTGACCTGTGATATTTCCGCATCCGTAGCTCCGATTTGGGCATATAGAATATCAAAATGTTCTCCTCGATGAGTACATCATTTCGTTCCATTGCATCATTTTCATTTGAGTTCATCTTGATGCCCGAAATGCTGCTAGAAGGAGGCTTCGTGAGTTAATTGTCAGATCTGCTAGTTCATCTTAGACATTTGTCATTTTTGCCATGATTAATGTGTGCATGCTATGCCCGTGAGTTCTACATATGTTTTGTTAAGGATTTTGTTATCTTTCCAGAGGTGGAACCCATGCATTTTTAGGATGTGTGTGGTGACTTGTGCAAGCTTGCAAAGTGAGGCACCCGGTAAATCTGTTTTTAGGGACTTAGTAGATTTCACTAAGTCCTGGGATTGTTTAGTTCATGATGCCATATGTTCTTGTTGTTTCCTAGTGATCCGTGCCTCTTTTGAGGATGATCAGTAAGGGAGTTTTGTTAATCTTGTAGTGCTCTATCCATCCATGTCTTTTTTTGCAATTATGGAGCAACCTAGATTGAGTCAATCAAGCTCTACTTTTGCTTCGTTGTGAATCTGGGCAGATCGTCAACTTGTTTGCAATTTTACCGATGTTATTGTAGTTGACCCGTGCATGCTATGCCATTGTTCTTGCCATGTATAGCTTGTCTTTTGTGCCTTCTTGATGGATATATGCTTGTATTGCCATGACTTGCACCGTGGTGAGTGCATCGAGCTCGTAAACATGCCTTCATGAGTTATGTTTCAGCATGTCCCAGTTTTCACTAAGTCTGAAAACTGATTATGTTTTTGCTATGTTCGTGTGCTTGTTAGTATATTTTGTGATCCCTTTTGGCTCAAGGTCACTAAGGGACTTTTGTTAAGCTTGTTGAGTAGCTCCATGCCATGTCTTTCTTTGTCATGTTCAGGTCCTGTAGCATGTTGTTTTGTTGCTCCGAAGAGGGCTATATGATCTGAAATTCCAGACAAGTGTTAATTTCACTAAGTCTGAAATCTGTTTTGCATTTGCGTTTTTGCAATGCTTGTTTGAACCTAATAATGGATGAATTGGCCGTAGCTCAGTGCTAGTCTTTTGTTAAGCATCTTGAATGCTTCCCTGCCATGTATTTTGTTGTCATGTTTGGTGGCTGTAGCATGTTCATTTCGTTGCATTAGATGCCTACTTGCTATAAATCGCAGACCGATGTCAATTTTTGAATCGCTTGCCATTTCCAAACTGTAACTCCGATTCCGGCGTTCTTTATATCGTTTTCAAGCGATTTCATCCCATCTTTCTAGTGGCACCCTTGGAATTCCAAGTTGAGGCTAGGTTCATGCATTTCTTGTCATATCTTGCATTTTGCATCCCGCATCGCAACCCGCATAGCATATCATCTTTGCATCATATCGCTTGATCCTTGCACGTGGTTGATTGTATCCTTGTTCCTTGTTTGTCTTGTTTGGGTAGAGACGGGAGATGAGTTCGCTAACGAGGAGCCCGTTGAGTTTGCTTTTGAGGATCCAGTCAACTCTGACAGCTTTGCAGGCAAGATGATCATACCCTCGAAATCACTACTATCTTTGCTATGCTAGTTTGCTCGCTCTTTTGCTATGCCAATGCTACGATGCCTACCTTTTGCTTGTAAGCCTCCCAAATTGCCATGTCAAACCTCTAACCCACCATTGACCTAGCAAACCGTTGATTGGCTATGTTACCACTTTGCTCAGCCCCTCTTATAGCGTTGCTAGTTGCAGGTGAAGATTGGAGGTTGTTCCTTATTGGAACATCTTTTATTTACTTGTTGGGATATCATTATATTGCCATGTTATCTTAATGCACCTATATACTTGGTAAAGGGTGGAAGGCTCGGCCTCTCGCCTAGTGTTTTGTTCCACTCTTGCCGCCCTAGTTTCCGTCATAACGGTGTTATGTTCCCGGATTTTAGCGTTCGTTACGTGGTTGGGTTATAATGGGAACCCCTTGATATTTCGCCTTGATTAAAGCTTTTCCAGCAATGCCCAACCTTGGTTTTACCATTTGCCACCTAGCCTTTTCTTTCCCTTGGGTTCTGTAGACTCAAGGGTCATCTTATTTTAACCCCCCCGGGCCAGTGCTCCTCTGAGTGTTGGTCCCACCGAGCGATGTCCGGGGCTACCAGGGGCAACTCTGGGCTGGCCTACCTAACGTCTGGCTCATCTGAGTGTGCCCTAAGAAAGAGATATGTGCAGCTCCTATCGGGATTTGTCGGCACATTCGGGCGGTGTTGCTGGTCTTGTTTTAACCTGTCGAAGTGTCTTGAATTACCGAGATACCGAGTCTGATCGGAACGTCTTGGGAGGAGGTCTATTCCTTCGTTGGCCGTGAGAGCTTGTCATGGGCTAAGTTGGGACTCCCCTGTAGGGATTGAACTTTCGAAAGCCGTGCCCGCGGTTATGGGCAGATGGGAATTTGTTAATGTCCAGTTGTAGATAACTTGAACCTTAATTAATTAAAATGAATCAACTAAGTGTGTTACCGTGATGGCCTCTTCTCGGCGGAGTCCGGGAAGTGGACACGGTGTTGGAGTAATGTTTGCATAGTTTGCTCTCTAGTTTCTCGCTCGTGCTTTGCCTTCTCTTCTCGCTCTCCTTTGCGAATAAGTTAGCCACCATACTTGCTAGTCGCTTGCCGCAGCTCCACTCATATTTTACCTTGCCTTACCTATAAGCTTGAATAGTCTTGATCGCGAGGGTGCGAGATTGCTGAGTCCCCGTGGCTCATAGATTACTATTACACCAGATGCAAGGACCGATGATTCTGCTCCAGGAGACGCGTATGAGCTCAAGTGGGAGTTCGACGAAGACTCTCAATGATACTATGTTTCCTTTCCCGATGATCAGTAGTGGTGCCCAGTTGGGGGTGATTGGGACCGTGTCGCATGTTGGGTTCTCTTTTATTTTGGCGCCGTAGTCGGGCCATGAGTGTTTGGATGATGTAATGTTATTTATGTACTTGATTTACGTGGCGAGTGTAAGCCAACTATGTTATCTCCCCTTTTATTATCATATTACATGGGATGTTGTGAAGATTGCCTGACTTGCGACATATGCCTTCACTGCGATTATATCTCTAAGTCGTGCCTCGACACGTGGGAGCTATAGTCGCATCGAGGGTGTTACAAGTTGGTAATCAGAGCCTTCCCCGACCTTAGGAGCCGCATTGCTTGATCGTTTTTAGCGGCCGAGTTGTGTCTAGAAAAAATGTTTTGAGTCATTTAGGAATTATATATCGGAGAGTTTAGGAATTCTTTTACTTCTGAGTCTCCTCATCGCTCTGGTAAGGCATCCTGGCGTAGAGTTTTGACTCTTCTCTTCTCAAATTTCACTAAAATTCTTTTTTAGGATCACGCGGGTATCTTGGAATCGTTCCGATGGTTTTATGATGAGAACATTGTCTTGGTGCCTCCTGTCAGGGGTTTAGTGGAAGTGTCCCGGGGAGTTGAGCTCTGAGGTGTTGTCATCATAATTTTATCGTTGCAATTCTGGAATACCTGAGTTTAGTACGCCGACATCGAAAATCTCTTTTATGCAGTTCGTTGGTGAGATAACCTCGACGCCACCCAGTACTAGGGCGGGAGTTCGGGAGTATCGCCATAACTTGTATAACGGATGCTTTTCGAAGGTTGAGGTAGATGGTTTCCGAAGGTTTCTTGGTTATGTGTTGAAGGATGGATACAGCTGGATGTAGGATTTGCTAGTTTGGGTGAGATATTATGCTTCCCCTGTATCCCCAACACCTGATTGCATAACCGGAAAGGTTCGGAAGTTTCATAGGTGGGAATTCTAGTAGCTCTAGTTCTTCTTCCACGGATATTAGTTTGAGATTGGGATTTCTTACCGATTATTCGTTCTTGATCCGTACCTTGTTGATTTATTTCTCTACCTTAATCCTGCGTGGCTTCTCAATTTATGGATATGTGACCATTTCAAGAGGAATGCATTCGTTCATTTGTTCGGATGTGAAGACTATATGTTGCAATTTTCATTCCGTTGGATTCAGCTTCAATATTTATCTATCAATGTGCTAATGGTGGTCAACCTCTTCAGGATGGCTCCTCCAACGCGCACGACTCCGAATCCTGATCCGCCACCACCTCCACCTCCTCCAGAGGCATGGCAAGCTGTGATGGCCGCAACCAATGCAAACACACATCTGATCATGCAAATTCTTCAAGAGCGCAATCAAGGCAGTCAAGGGAATCAAGGCAGCAATCAGAGTCACTTTGCTACACTCATCCAGTTCCTTGCTAACGGACCAAAGACTTTCAGCAATTGTGTTGAGGCAACCGATGCTAACGATTGGCTTGTGGACCTGTGCAAGCATTTCGAGTGCAGTAACGTCAGGCCTGAGGACTTTGTTAAGTTCGCTTCCTTCCAACTCAAAGATCAAGCTGCAGAATGGTTCCAGCAGTACAAGGACTCCAGAGGTGGACGTGTTATCACTTGGGATGATTTCCGTCGAGATTTCCGAGCTCATCATATCCCTAGAGCGTGGTTGAAAGTAAGCGTGAGGAATTCCGCAATCTGAAGCAAGGCTCTTTGTCTGTCTATGACTACAACAAGTTGTTTCAGAAGCTCGCCCGCTTTGCCAAGAAGGACATCCCTGATGATAAGAGCATGATATACCAGTTCAGGGGTGGTCTCAGAGAAGATATTCAGCTCGCTCTTGTTCTCTTCGAGCCCTTGAGATACGATGAGTTCTACAACATGGCACTGAAGCAAGAGGCTGCTCAGTTGAGGTGTGATGCTTCCAAGAAGCGAGTCAGAGATGTTACTCCTTCTTCCTCTACTCAAGTGGCCAAGCACCAGAAGTTTTGGCTTCCTCCTCCTCCGTTCCATCAGCCGTATCAGCAGAAGAGCAAAGGTGGCAGTGGTTCTTCCCACCCACCCAACCCTGGCTTTTAGAACAAGACTTCGTCTCAAGCTCCAAGATCGAGTGCTCCGTATCACCGTCCGCTTTCAGAGGTCACATGCAACAAGTGCCAACATAAGGGTCACTATGCCAACAAGTGTTTCAACCAGAGGCGTCTTCCTCCTCCTCCTGTGAGATCGGCAAGTACAGCTGTGGTCAAGCATAACCCCAAGTCCGCCAAGGTCAACTTGATGAATGCAGCTCAGGCAGAGGACTCGTCAGATGTGATCATGGGTAACCTTCCTGTTAATGATATTCCCGCAAAGTTCTTTTTGACACGGGTGCATTGCATTGTTTCATCTCGAGGCCATTTGTTTCTAAGCATGAGTTGCCTTTGCAAGAATTGCCTAGACAGTTATCTGTTGTTTCTCCGGGTAAATTCATGAATGCAAGCGCTTTTGCCCCAGATGTTGCTATCATATTGGGCGATTACAAGTTTCTCTCTTCTCCGGTGGTTCTTGGTAACTCGGATATTGATCTTATTCTCGGAATGGATTGGCTTTCTAAGCACAAGGCACATCTTGATTGTGCAGCCAGGCAGATTCAATTGACTCATTCGTCTGAGGATGTAATTGTCTTTGCCGCTCGTGATGATACCATTCATCTGTTTTCTCTCAATGAGAAGGGTGAATTGGATGCCATCTCTCAAATTCTAGTCGTTTGCGAATATCAAGACGTCTTTCCAGAAGAGCTCCCAGGAATGCCTCCGCACCGGCCAGTTGAATTCGTTATTGATCTTGAGCCTGGCACGAAACCTGTGTGCAAACGTCCTTACAAGCTCGGACCTGAAGAGTTGAAGGAGCTGAAGAAGCAACTCGATGAGAAAGAAAGAATGGGTCTCATCCGGCCTAGTTCTTCTCCGTGGGGCTGTGGTGTTCTTTTTGTGAAGAAGAAAGATGGAATGGACCGACTTTGTGTTGATTACCGTCCATTGAACAAGAAGACCATCAAGAACAAATACCCACTTCCCAACATCAATGATCTGTTCGAACAACTCAAAGGTGCTCAAGTATTCTCCAAGCTTGATCTCCGTATGGGTTATCACCTGATTCGCATTCGTGAAGAAGATATTCCCAAGATAGCATTCAGAACAAGCTTTGGTTCATATGAATACACTGTCATGTCTTTTGGCCTCGCCAACGCTCCTCCGACGTTCTCTCGCATGATGAACTTCATCTTCAATGCCTACACCAATGACTTCGTTTTGGTCTATCTCGACGACATTCTGGTTTTCTCGAAGAACAAGGAAGATCATGCCAAGCACTTGCGTTTGGTTCTTGATAAGCTTAGAGAACATCAATTCTACGCCAAGTTCTCCAAGTGTGAATTTTGGCTCGATGAGGTTCTTTATCTTGGTCATATCATATCTGCCAAGGGCATTGCCGTGAATCCTGAGAAGGTGTCTGCAATTGTGAATTGGGAACCTCCTCAGAACGTGAAGCAACTCCGCAGTTTTCTCGGTCTTGCAAGCTATTGCCGAAGATTCGTTGAAAACTTTTCTAAGATCGCGAAGCCTCTCTCAAATCTTCTTCAGAAGCACGTCAAGTACTTTGGTCTCTGGAGTGTGATATTGCTTTTAACACTTTGAAAGAGAAATTGATCACTGCTCCAGTTCTGACTCCGCCTGATGAATCCAAGCCGTACGCGGTCTTTTGTGATGCCTCTCTCCAAGGTCTTGGCGCAGTATTGATGCAAGAGAAGAAAGTTGTTGCTTATACATCTCGCCAGTTGAAGCCTAATGAGAAGAACTACCCCACTCATGATCTCGAGTTGGCGGCAGTTGTGCATGCTCTTTTGACTTGGAGACATCTTCTATTGGGAAGAAAAGTGGACATTTTCACTGATCACAAGAGTCTCAAGTACATCTTCACTCAGCCTAATCTCAACCTCAGGCAAACTCGATGGGTCGAAATGATTCAAGAGTATAATCCGAGTATCGAGTATACTCCAGGCAAGGCCAATGTGATTGCTGACGCTTTGAGCAGGAAAGCGTATTGCAACAGTCTGATTCTTAAGCCTTATCAACCCGAGCTTTGTGAAGCTTTCCGCAAACTGAATCTGCAAGTTGTTCCTCAAAGATTCCTCGCCAACCTTCAAGTCTCTCCTACCTTAGAAGACCAGATTCGCCAAGCCCAGCTTCTTGACGCTATGGTGAAAAAGGTGAAGATTGGGATTGCCAAGAGTCAGTCCAAGTACAAGTGCTACCGCCTTGATGACAAGGACACTCTCTTCTTTGAGGATCGTATTGTTGTGCCCAAAGGTGACCTCCGTAAAGTGATCATGAACGAGGCCCACAATTCTGTCCTCTCCATCCACCCTGGGAGCACGAAGATGTATCAGGACCTTAAGCAAGCTTATTGGTGGACTCGAATGAAGCGTGAGATCGCTCAATTCGTGAATGAATGTGATGTCTGCAGAAGAGTGAAGGCAGAACACCAAAGGCCACCAGGTCTCCTCCAACCTCTTGCCATTCCAGAATGGAAGTTTGACCACATTGAGATGGACTTCGTGACCGGGTTTCCAAAGTCCAAGCGTGGCAATGATGCTATATTCGTTGTCATCGACAAACTCACCAAAGTGGCTCACTTTCTGCCTATCAAAGAGTCGATCACTGCAGCTCAATTAGCGGAACTCTATACCTCTCGAATTGTCTCTCTGCACGGTATTCCTCAAGTGATCTCTTCAGACCGTGGCAGCATCTTTACCTCGAAGTTTTGGGATTCTTTTCAGAAGGCCATGGGCACCAACATCCGCTTCAGCACAGCTTTCCATCCTCAAACAAGCGGTCAAGTCGAGCGTGTCAACCAGATTCTTGAAGATATGCTCAGGGCTTGTGTGATCTCCTTCGGCATGAAGTGGGAGGATTGTCTTCCTTATGCTGAATTCTCCTACAATAATAGTTTTCAAGCAAGTTCGGGCAAGGCCCCTTTTGAAATTCTGTATGGCAGGAAGTGTCGTACCCCTCTCAACTGGTCTGAAACTGGTGAACGTCAGCTTTTGGGTAATGACTTAATCACAGAGGCAGAAGAAATGTGCAAAGTCATTCATGATAACCTCAAAGCAGCCCAATCCCGCCAGAAGAGCTACTATGATAGTAAGCACTGTGATTTGACTTTCGAGATCGGAGATCATGTTTACCTCCGTGTATCTCCTATGAAGGGTACTCGTCGCTTCTGTATCAAAGGGAAGCTTGCCCCTAGATACGTGGGACCTTTCAAGATTGTCAGCAAAAGAGGCGACCTCGCCTATCAACTCAAGCTTCCTTCAAACTTTGCAAATATTCATGATGTGTTCCATGTCTCTCAGCTTCGAAAGTGCTTCAAGACTCCTGACCGCACCGTCAACTTCGAGGACAATGAGCTCCAAGAAGATCTCTCCTATCGTGAGCACCTAGTTGCTATTCTTGAAGAGACTGAACGCAAGACTCGCAAGAAGTCAATCAAATTTCTCAAAGTCAAGTGGTCACACCATTCCGACCGTGAAGCTACCTGGGAACGCGAGGATCACCTCCGTTCTGAGTACCCGGCGTTCTTTCAGTCCTAGATCTCGGGACGAGATCCTTTCGTAGTGGTGGAGTGTTGTAACACCCCAAATATAACTTTCCCAATTTGTACTCCAACTCTTGCCGTTTCCGGCGTTAAGTTATATTTATTTCCTCGGGTTCGGGTTTTGTCTCCGTGTGTTGTTGTCGTTGTCATGCATCTCATATCATGTCATCATGTGCATTGCATTTGCATACGTGTTCGTCTCATGCATTCGAGCATTTTCCCCGTTGTCCGTTTTGCATTCCGGCGCTTCGTTCTCCTCCGGTGGTCATTTCTAGCTTTGTTTCGTGTGTGGGGATTAAACATTTCCGGATTGGACCGAGACTTGCCAAGCGGCCTTGGTTTACTACCGGTAGACCGCCTGTCAAGTTTTGTACCATTTGGACTTCGCTTGATACTCCAACGGTTAACCAAGGGACCGAAAAGGCCTCGTGTGTGTTGCAGCCCAACACTCCTCCAATTTGGCCCAAAACCCACCAAACTCTGCTCCATGTCCTAGAGCGTTCGATCACGATCGCGTGGCCGAAAACCACACCTCTTTTTGACTCTCCTAGCTCCACTTATGCCTATAAATAGGACCCCCGAATTTCGGATCTCTCCCTCTCCCCGAAACCCTAAATCCCTCTCCGCCGTGCCGGACGTGTCCGACCCGCACCGGACGTGTCCGGCCCGCCGCCCGCAGCCAGTGGCTCACCGCCACGTGGCATCGCCACCTCGCCGCCGCCGTGGCCCGGGAGGCCCAGATCGGGCCCCCGCGAGCCCGAGCCGCCCCCGCGCCTCCTCGCCTCGGTCGCCGCCGCCTCCCTCAGCTCCGGTGGGCGCCGCCGCCGCGGGCCACCACCGCCGCCGCCGCCGCCGCAGGCCACCGCCCGGCCGTCGCGCGCCACCGCGCCGGCTGCCGCCTCCTCCTCCGTCCGGCCGCTCCGGCCTCCTCCGACCTCCCCAGCGCCGCCAGGGTCTTCTTCCTCTCCGATGAACCTCGACTTCTGTGCTCCGGTGAACAGTGCGCGCCGGCGAGCCTCGGGAAGCGTGCAGATCTGAGATCTAAAATTTGACGGTTGACTTTTATCCCCGAAACCCTAATTTTTTGTGCTACTTTGACCTGTGATATCTCCGCATCCGTAGCTCCGATTTGGGCATATAGCATATCAAAATGTTCGCCTCGACGAGTACATCATTTCATTCCATTGCATCATTTTCATTTGAGTTCATCTTGATGCCCGAAATGCTGCTAGAAGGAGGCTTCATGAGTTAATTGTCAGATCTGCTAGTTCATCTTAGACATTTGTCATTTTTGCCATGATTAATGTGTGCATGCTATGCCCGTGGGTTCTACATATGTTTTGTTAAGAATTTTGTTATCTTTCCAGAGGTGCAACCCATGCATTTTTAGGATGTGTGTGGTGACTTGTGCAAGCTTGCAAAGTGAGGTACCCGGTAAATCTGTTTTCAGGGACTTGGTAGTTTTCACTAAGTCCTGGGATTGTTTAGTTCACGATGCCATATGTTCTTGTTGTTTCCTAGTGATCCGTGCCTCTTTTGAGGATGATCAGTAAGGGAGTTTTGTTAGTCTTGTAGTGCTCTATCCATCCATGTATTTGTTTGCAATTATGGAGCACTCTAGCTTGAGTCAATCGAGCTCTACTTTTGCTTCGTTGCGAATCTGGGCAGATCGTCAACTTGTTTGCGATTTTGCCGATGTTATTGTAGTTGACCCGTGCATGCTATGCCATTGTTCTTGCCATGTCTAGCTTGTATTTTGTGCCTTCTTGATGGATGTATGCTTTTCTTGCCATGACTTGCACCGTGGTGAGTGCATCGAGCTCGTAAACATGCCTTCGTGAGTTATGTTTCAGCATGTCCCAGTTTTCACTAAGTCTGAAAACTGATTATGTTTTTGCTATGTTCGTGTGCTTGTTAGTATATTTTGTGATCCCTTTTGGCTCAAGGTCACTAAGGGACTTTTGTTAAGCTTGTTGAGTAGCTCCATGCCATGTCTTTCTTTGTCATGTTCAGGTCCTGTAGCATGTTGTTTTGTTGCTCCGAAGAGGGCTATATGATCTGAAATTCCAGACAAGTGTTAATTTCATTAAGTCTGAAATCTGTTTTGCATTTGCGTTTTTGCCATGCTTGTTTGAACCTCATAATGGATGAATTGGCCGTAGCTCAGTGCTAGTCTTTTGTTAAGCATCTTGAATGCTTCCCTTCCATGTATTTTGTTGTCATGTTTGGTGGCTGTAGCATGTTCATTTTGTTGCATTTAGATGCCTACTTGCTGTAAATCGCAGACCGGTGTCAATTTTTGAATCGCTTCCCATTTCCAAACCGTAACTCCGATTCCGGCGTTCTTTATATCATTTTCAAGCGATTTCATCCCATCTTTCCAGTGGCACCCTTGGAATTCCATGTTGAGGCCAGGTTCATGCATTTCCTGTCATATCTTGCATCTTGCATCCCGCATCGCAACCCGCATAGCATATCATCTTTGCATCATATCGCTTGATCCTTGCACGTGGTTGATTGTATCCTTGTTGCTTGTTTGTCTTGTTTGGGTAGATCTGGGAGACGAGTTCACTAACGAGGAGCCCGTTGAGTTTGCTTTTGAGGATCCAGTCAACTCTGACAGCTTTGCAGGCAAGATGATCATACCCTCGAAATCACTACTATCTTTGCTATGCTAGTTTGCTCGCTCTTTTGCTATGCCAATGCTACGATGCCTACCTTTTGCTTGTAAGCCTCCCAAATTGCCATGTCAAACCTGTAACCCACCATTGACCTAACAAACCGTTGATTGGCTATGTTACCGCTTTGCTCAGCCCCTCTTATAGCGTTGCTAGTTGCAGGTGAAGATTGGAGGCCGTTCCTTATTGGAACATCTTTTATTTACTTGTTGGGATATCATTATATTGCCATGTTATCTTAATGCACCTATATACTTGGTAAAGGGTGGAACGCTCGGCCTCTCGCCTAGTGTTTTATTCCACTCTTGCCGCCCTAGTTTCCGTCATATCGGTGTTATATTCCCGGATTTTAGCGTTCCTTACGCGGTTGGGTTATAATGGGAACTCCTTGATATTTCACCTTGATTAAAGCTTTTCCAGCAATGCCCATCCTTGGTTTTACCATTTGCCACCTAGCCTTTTCTTTCCCTTGGGTTCTGCAGACTCAAGGATCATCTTATTTTAACCCCCCCGGGCCAGTGCTCCTCTGAGTATTGGTCCCACCGAGTGATGTCCGGGGCTACCAGGGGAAACTCTGGGCTGGCCTACCCGACATCTGGCTCATCTGAGTGTGCCCTGAGAAAGAGATATGTGCAGCTCCTATCGGGATTTGTCGGCACATTCGGGCGGTGTTGCTGGTCTTGTTTTAACCTGTCGAAGTGTCTTGAATTACCAAGATACCTAGTCTGATCGGAACGTCTTGGGAGGAGGTCTATTCCTTCGTTGACCGTGAGAGCTTGTCATGGGCTAAGTTGGGACTCCCCTGCAGGAATTGAACTTTCGAAGCTGTGCCCGCGGTTATGGGCACATTGGAATTTGTTAATGCCCAGTTGTAGATAACTTGAACCTTAATTAATTAAAATGAATCAACTAAGTGTGTTACCGTGATGGCCTCTTCTCGGCGGAGTCCGGGAAGTGGACACGGTGTTGGAGTAATGTTTGCGTAGTTTGTTCTCTAGTTTCTCGCTCGTGCTTTGCCTTCTCTTCTCGCTCTCCTTTGCGAATAAGTTAGCCACCATACTTGCTAGTCGCTTGCCGCAGCTCCACTCATATTTTACCTTGCCTTACCTATAAGCTTGAATAGTCTTGATCGCGAGGGTGCGAGATTGCTGAGTCCCCGTGGCTCACAAATTACTATTACACCAGATGCAGGGCCCGATGATTCCGCTCCAGGAGACGCGTGTGAGCTCAAGTGGGAGTTCGACGAAGACTCTCAACGATACTATGTTTCCTTTCCCGATGATCAGTAGTGGTGCCCAGTTGGGGGTGATTGGGACCGTGTCGCATGTTGGGTTCTCTTTTATTTTGGCGCCGTAGTCGGGCCATGAGTGTTTGGATGATGTAATGTTATTTATGTACTTGATTGACGTGGCGAGTGTAAGCCAACTATGTTATCTCCCCTTTTATTATCATATTACATGGGATGTTGTGAAGATTGCCTGACTTGCGACATATGCCTTCACTGCGATTATATCTCTAAGTCGTGCCTCGACACGTGGGAGCTATAGTCGCATCGAGGGTGTTACATAGCCTCTCTTATGGGGAAATGTAGTCTTGTGCTTCCATGAGCCATAGTAGTCCGCTACAGCCCGGTTCACCGGAGTCCTGCTAGCCCAGCACTACTGCCCCGGAACACTTGACTGGCTGGCATGTGATTCACTTTGTTCCTGTGTCTGTCCCTTTGGGGAAATGTCACGCGGTGACATCTAGAGTCCTGCCTAGCCTGCTACAGCCCGGGTTCCCGGAGTCCTGTTAGCCCAGTGCTACAGCCCGGATTCGCATGCTGCTGACCGACATGCTCGATGTTGATTCATGTATGCCTGTCCCCGTAAGTTAGTGCCACCTTGGGTTCACGACTAGTCATGTCGGCCCGGGTTCTCTGTCATATGGATGCTAGCGACACTATCATATACGTGAGCCAAAAGGCACAAACGGTCCTGGGCCATGGTAAGGCGACACCCGTGGGAATACCGTGCGTGAGGACGCAAAGTGATATGAGGTGTTACAGGCTAGATCGGTGTGACTTAGAATCGGGGTCCTGACACTTGTTCCATTGGAAGAAGTGCACCAACACCCATCATCAAGATATCTTGAGAAGAATCATCTTCACCTACATCACTTAGATCAACTTGCTCCCCATGGGAGCCATTAAATTCATCAAACACCACGTCACAAGTTTCTACAACACATCCATTGGATTTGTTGTAGACTCTATAGGCGTGAGAGTTTGATCCATAGCCAACAAATATGCCCTCAATGGTTTTAGATTGAAATTTTCCTAACCGCTCTCTTTTGTTGAGGATGAAGCATTTACACCCAAATACACGAAAGTACTTGACATTTGGCTTGTTCCTGGTTAGGAGCTCATATGGAGTCTTTTCCAATATCATGCGGAGGAAGAGCCGGTTTGATGCATGACATGCAGTGTTGACGGCCTCGGCCCAAAAACTATGTGGCGACTTGTATTCATCCAACATGGACCTTGCCATCTCCACAAGGGTGCGGTTCTTCCTTTCTGCAACACCATTTTGTTGGGGAGTGTATGGAGCTGAATATTGATGCTCAATCCCTTCATCACTAAGGATCTCTTCCAAGGTGTAGTTCTTGAACTCGGATCCATTATCACTTCTTATTGCCAGAATTTCTTTGTCAAACTTGCGTTGTGCTTGCTTGGCAAAGTCAATGAAGGTGATCTTCGTCTCGTCCTTGGATTTGAGGAAGAAGACACATGTATACCTTGAGTAATCATCCACAATGACAAGTCCATACTTTTTTCCACCAAGACTATCCCATGAAGGAGGCCCAAAAAGATCCACATGAAGGAGCTCCAAAGGCCTTGAAGTAGACACAATATTCTTGGGTGGGTGGTTTGATTGATGTTGCTTGCCGGCTATGCATGCACTACACACATGATCTTTCTCAAAAGAGACATTTGTTAGTCCAAGGATGTGTTTCCCTTTAAGAGATCTTGAAGATTTCTCATGCCGACATGGGCTAGCCGGCGATTCCATAGCCACCCCTTGTCGGCCTTGGCCATTAGACAAGTTGCATGGAATGTGCTCTCTTTCGAGAAATCAACCGTGTAAAGGTTGCCATCCAACTCTCCAACAAAGGCCACTTCGAGAGTATCTCTCTTAAAGACTTTCACATCCGTTAGTCCAAATAGTGTATCATAGCCAATAGAAGCCAATTGGCGCACAGAAAGCAAATGATATTTAAGGGATTGGACAAGCATGCCATTTGAAAGAGACATGTCATTTGTGATAGCCACCTTACCCAAACCGAGTACATGTCCTTTTGATCCTCCACCAAACATAATGCTCATAAATGGTTGAATAGCTTCCATGAAGTCATAGAGCAATTTGCTATCTCCGGTCATATGATTGGTACATCCACTATCAATCACCCATTTTACTCCACCGGAGAAGGCAACCTACACACAATTATTACTTGGTTAGAGGCACCCATTTTGAAATGAGACCTCTCAAGTTAGTCACAAAGGTCTTAGAGACCCAAATAGCATAAAACCGAAATGCATTTCGAGGACCAAAAAACTTTGCATAAACTTCTCCTTCCTTAGTCTTACGAAGAACATAGGATGGAGGCATGAACTCTTTTGGCTTGTTGACAGTGGGCATGCCCCTTGTGGCCTTACCACAATCAACCTTACCTTTCTCCTTGTGCCCTTCTCGTAAAAAAGTTTCTTTTAGAGGGGTGGTGCACTTTTGAGAGGATGTCTTCTTCTTGCTTGTGCTCGGGTCAAACCCGAGTCCCTCTTTGGCAAACACTTCATTGTGTTGGCTCAACACCTCATTGAGGTTCTTTTGCCCTTGAGCACATGTCATGAGCCCTTTCTCGATTTGAGCTTCGAGAAAGCGATTCTCCTCAAGAATAGATGCTAGATCACTACTAGAGTTAGTAGTACAAGCATCAACATTGATAATAGGAGAAGAGTAAGCCTTGGCTAGAGTTTCAAGATAAGTAAGCTTGAGTGTCTCAAAACTCTTTGTAAGAAGGGTGAGCTCTTCTTCCTTGGTCTTGAGGGACACATATAGAAGCTCACAATCCTTAGAGAGAGAAGCATTATACTTTACAAGCTTACTTTTATCATTCATCAACTCTTCGCAAGAGTCGATAGCCTTTTTCAAGGAGGCAAGATCTCTAGTATGAACATCAATGTTTGCACCAATTTTTAAGCATAGTTCATCATTGCGTGCTTCCTCATATTGGACTTTCCGCTCAAGGACTTCATATTTTTCCTTTTCCTCGGTGATGAGGGTTTCGAGTTCCTTAATGGAAATGGTGTGCTTACTCACCATCTCCATAAGCATACGAAACATAGTGAGCTTCTTTCCTTTAAGGGAGCACATGAACTTATTTAGTTTAGCAAGCATAGGATCATTTATATCATCATCCTCATAACTATCCTCCGCATCAAGATACTCATCACTAGGAGTAGAAGGAGCGAAAAGAGGAGGATTTGATCGTGGGGTTACCTTAACCTTGTCAGGAGAGTGTTTGTCCTCTCCATCTTCTACCACGACCTTCGCCATGAGACACTTGTGAGCATTGCCTTTGTAATCCTTCATGTAGTTGTAGGTGAGAACTTCACCACTCTTGTTGACTAGCCTCAATGTGTTTTGAGAATCTTGAGCAACTCCGGCAACACCACTAACATCATCTGGATCGGATTCTTCTTGAGCAACCATTTCTTTCCCATCTCTCTTCTTGAGCTTGGAGTTCAAAGGATTTGGCAACTTCTTCTTGGGAAAGGTCTTGGGAAACCTTGGTTTGTCTTCTCTCTTCTCATACGAGCACTCGTTTGAGAAGTGGTTGGTTTCTTCACAGTTGTAGCATTTTTTTTGAAATCTTCCCTTGAATTTTCCTGCGCTAAACTTCTTGACAAAGAGAGCCATCTCTTCATATGAAGGGCCCTCATCGGATTCAACCTCATCACCATCTTCTTCATCATCATCATCTTCTTCTTCTTCACTTTGCTCATCTTCACATGCATGCTTAGCCTTCAATGCAAGATTGATCTTTGACGATGGAGTACCATGCATGGCAAGATGTTTTGTAGCATTTGCCTTTAACTCTTCAAATAGTTGGAAAGTGGATATGATGTCGTCTGTAGTCATTTCCTTGAAGGCATGGTGTTGTCTTATGTCCCATACCATTTGATGGTGATATGGAGCAAGAGCATGAAGCAACTTGTCCACAAGGAATCGCTTAGTCATGTTGAATCCATCTTGTGTCTTGTCACACTCACATGACTCAATATCAGCTGTGAGAGTCATGAGACGCTCAAGGAGTTGATTGGGAGTTTCACCTTTCTCCATACAAAAGTTTTGCAATTGCCCCTTGGCAATTTCATATTGAGCACTCCGGAGGGTGGAGGTACCGGTCTTGGATCTTATAATACTTTCCCACAGTTCCTTGGCACTTGCGATGTGTATAAAAGGTCTCTTTTGCTTTTCAACCATACCTCTCCTTATACACATGGTTGCAGTGTCATTGAGATTCTTGTCATAAATTTCTCTTGGCGTAGGATTCTTTGGATCAACCACTTGGTAACCATACTCCAAAATCTCCAGCATCTCATCATTTCCATATCGAAGATGATCCTGCATAGCAACTCTCCACAAGGCAAATCAGAAGTGGCATCAAGTAAAGGAGGTTTGCCTTGAGGGTTATATTTAGGTTTCTCAACTTGGGGTCTTGCATAAAGCCAAGGAACACTGGAGTGTTCATTTCTAGGAGGTTGTTGACCAAGTGACGGAGTAGGCACAGTTGGCCTCGAAGCCGCACCACCCGAAAGTGGTGCAAGCACCATGGATAATGTGGCTATCCTCATTTGGACCAAGGCCTCAAGAGAAGCATCATGTTCCTCCTTTTGCTTAGCAAGGGCCCGTTCTAGATCCTCGGAAGTAAAGGTCTTTACTTCAGGAGAAGCCTCGCCTTTATCCTTCGGATCTACAACAAGGGGAGTCCCATCGGGGTTCATCTCGCTCTAGGGCGGTTAAGCCACAAGAATAGAGCACGAGGCTTTGATACCAATTGAAAGGATCGAGATGGACCTAGAGGGGGGGGGGTGAATAGGTACAATTACAAATTTTAATTGTTACTTAGCAATTTTAGGCACAAGTGCGGAATATGAAAGTGAGCCTAACAATTGTAAGTGTAGTACTAAGTGCTAAGACAGATAAATAAGTAATACAAGTAAGTAGATAAACAAACACAATAGATATAAGTAAGTGCTAAGAGACAAGTAACCACAAGTAGAGAGTTAGGGTTAGGAATAACCACAACTCCGGGAGACGAGGATGTATGCTGATGTTCACTTCCTTGGAGGGAAGCTACGTCACCGTTAGAGAGGTGGATGTTACCACGAAGGAACACCAACGCCACGAAGGCTCACCCTATTCTCCCTTTGAGACAACACCATGAAGGCATTTCTCAACCACTAGTGGTAGACCTTGGGGTGGTCTCCAAACCCGCACAAACTTTTTCGGGGGTAATCACAAAGGTCGATTCCTCTCCGAAAGACTCCTACCGCCTAGGAGTCTCCAACCTCCAAGAGTAACAAGATCGAAGGGGAAAAGCTCAAGACTTGCTCAAATCACGAATTCCTTTGGTGCAAATAAGGAGAAGGAGTGGATCTATCACTTCATCAGACAACTTCTCTCGAAAGCTCTCAAATCCCTTGGGGATCTAATATTTGGTGTGGAAGTGTGTGAGAGAGAGTGAAATGTGTTCTAGGGTTTTTTCAAAGTGAAATGGTCAACCCTCTCACATGGGGGAGAAGGGCTATATATAGTGTGAGCTCAAATATGGCCGTTGTAGTGCAAGGGAACTAACAGGCCGGACATCCGGGCTAGGGGCCGGACATCCGGCCTGGCAAGCCACTTAAAGAGCAAGGCAAAAACAGAGTAGGAAACAGAGGGGCTGGACATCTGGGGGTCAAGCCCGGACATCCGGCATAATAGGAAGGCCCGGACATCCGGTGCGCAGCCCAACATAAAAACGTCCTCTAGACAGCTATGCCCGGATATCCGGCAAGGAGCCCGGACATACGGCGAGCACTGGGAGCCCGGACATCCGGCGTAGAGGGTCGGACATCCGGCAGCAGCAATGCACAAAAGTGCATTCTGGAATGGCTAGGCCCGGATATTCGGCGAGAGGCCCGCGACACGAGGCCCGGACATCCGGCACTCCCAGAGACAGAAAGATTCAAAGTAAAGAGGGGATAAAAAGAACTATGGAAAGGAGTATTTTTGACTCGAGCAAGTTTGTTACGAACCCAATCGATCCCCTCTTAATAGTGCGGGATCCTATACTCAAGGAAACAAAATGTAACATAATTTTAACACTTAATCCTTGAGAGAACCCACTTCGTATGCTCTTGATCCACACACAATTTGACGAACCGGGGACCAACACCTGAGATTCACTTGACAACCATTGTTAGTCCCCTACATTTAGATTGTCATTAACATCAAAACATAATATAAGGGCATGATTGCACTTTCAGCGAGCTTTGCTATTATAGTTGGATCTTATGATGTTTCGCCCCCTCTACTCTCTTGTAATCGATTGAGTTTCCCCTTTGAAGTTATCTTATCGGATTGAGTCTTTAAAGATTTGAGAACACTTGATGTATGTCTTGCCGTGCGTATCTGTGGTGACAATGGGATATCACGTGATTCACTTGATGTATGTTTTGGTGATGAACTTGCGGGTTCCGCCCATGAACCTATGCATAGGGGTTGGCACACGTTTTCGTCGTGATTCTCCGGTAGAAACTTTGGGGCACTCTTTGAGGTTCTATGTGTTGGTTGAATAGATGAATCTGAGATTGTGTGATGCATATCGTATAATCATACCCACGGATACTTGAGGTGACACTGAAGTATCTAGGTGACATTAGGGTTTTGGTTTATTTGTGTCTTAAGGTGTTATTCTAGTACGAACTCTAGGGTTGTTTGTGACACTTATAGGAATAGCCCTACAGATTGATTGGAAAGAATAACTTTGAGGTGGTTTCATACCCTACCATAATCTCTTCGTTCGTTCTCCGCTATTAGTGACTTTGGAGTGACTCTTTATTGCATGTTGAGGGATAGTCATGTGATCCAATTATGTTATTATTGTTGAGAGAACTTGCACTAGTGAAAGTATGAACCCTAGGCCTTGTTTCAACACATTGCAATACCGTTTGTGATCACTTTTACCATTAGTTACCTTGCTGTTTTTTAAATTTTCAGATTACAAAAACCTATATCTATCATCCATATTGCACTTGTATCGCCATCTCTTCGCCGAACTAGTGCACCTATACAATTTACCATTGTATTGGGTCTGTTGGGGACACAAGAGACTCTTTGTTATTTGGTTGTAGGGTTGCTTGAGAGAGACCATCTTCATCCTATGCCTCCTACGGATTGATAAACCTTAGGTCATCCACTTGAGGGAAATTTGCTACTATCCTACAAACCTCTGCAGTTGGAGGCCCAACAACATCTACAAGAAGAAGGTTGTGTAGTAGACGTCACATTCCACATCAAAAATTCTGTTTTTATCATTTACCTACTCGAGAACGAGCAGTAATTAAGCTTGGAGATGGTTGATACGTGTCCAACGTATCTATAATTTTTGATTGTTCCATGCTATTATATTATCAACCTTGGATGTTTTATATGCATTTATATGCTATTTTATATGATTTTTAGGACTAACCTATTAACCTAGAGCCCAGTGCCAGTTTTTGTTTTTTCCTTGTTTTTGAGTTTTACAGAAAAGGAATACCAAACGGAATCCAATTGACGTGTCGATTTTTGACGATTTTTTATGGACCAAAATAAGTCCCAAGAGTAAAAGAGTTGGGCCAGAAGAGTCCCGGGCCGTCCCCGAGGGTAGGTGCGCCCCCCAGGCGCGTGGGCCTACCTCGTGGACGACTCGGGCACCTTCTTGACTTGAGATTGACGCCAAAAATTCCTATAAATACAGAAACCACAAGAAAATAACCTAGATCGGGAGCTCTGCCGCCAGAAGCCTTCATATCCATCGAAAACTAATCTAGACCCGTTTCGGCACCCTGCCGAAGGGGGGGGGGAATCCCTCTCCGGTGGCCATCTTCATCATCCCGGTGCTCTCCATGATGAGGAGGGAGTAGTTCTCCCTCGGGACTGAGGGTATGTACTAGTAGCTATGTGTTTGATCTCTCTCTCTCTCTCTCTCTCGTGTTCTTGATTTGGCACGATCTTGATGTATCGCGAGCTTTGCTATTATAGTTGGATCTTATGATGTTTCTCCCCCTCTACTCTCTTGTAATGGATTGAGTTTTCCCTTTGAAGTTTTCTTATCGGATTGAGTCATTAAGGATTTGAGAACACTTGATGTATGTCTTGCATGTGCTTATCTGTGGTGACAATGGGATATCACGTGATCCACTTGATGTATGTTTTGGTGATCAACTTGCGAGTTCCGTGACCTCGTGAACTTATGCATAGGGGTTGGCACACTTTTTCGTCTTGACTCTTTGGTAGAAACTTTGGGGAACTCTTTGAAGTTCTTTGTGTTGGTTGAATAGATGAATCTGAGATTGTGTGATGCATATCGTATAATCATACCCACGGATACTTGAGGTGACATTGGAGTATCTATGTGACATTAGGGTTTTGGTTGATTTGTGTCTTAAGGTGTTATTCTAGTATGAACACTAGGATAGATTGAATGGAAAGAATAGCTTTGTGTTATTTTACTACGGACTCTTGAATAGATCGATCAGAAAGGATAACTTTGAGGTGGTTTAGTACCCTACCATAATCTCTTCGGTTGTTCTCCGCTATTAGTGACTTCGGAGTGACTCTTTGTTGCATGTTGAGGGATAGTTATATGATCCAATTATGTTATTATTGTTGAGAGGACTTGCACTAGTGAAAGTATGAACCCTAGGCCTTGTTTCCTAGCATTGCAATACCGTTTATGCTCACTTTTATCATTAGTTACCTTGCTGTTTTTATATTTTTGGATTACAAAAACCTATATCTACCATCCATATTGCACTTGTATCACCATCTCTTCGCTGAACTAGTGCACCTATACAATTTACCATTGTATTGGGTGTGTTGGGGACACTAGAGACTCTTTGTTATTTGGTTGCAGGGTTGTTTGAGAGAGACCATCTTCATCCTACACCTCCCATGGATTGATAAACCTTAGGTCATCCACTTGAGGGAAATTTGCTACTGTCCTACAAACCTCTGCACTTGGAGGCCCAACAATGTCTACAAGAAGAAGGTTGTGTAGTAGACATCATATATATATATATATGAGGAAGAAGTAGGCCGGTGGAGCCACGAGGGGGGAGGGCGCGCCCAGGGGGGTAGGCGCGCCCCCCCTGTCTCGTGGCCTCCTCGTTGGTTGCTTGACGTCCACTCCAAGTTTCCTTGATCATGTTTGTTCCAAAAATAACTCTCCTGAAAGTTTTATTTCGTTTGGATTCTGTTTGATATTCCTTTTCTACGAAACACTAAAATAGGCAAAAAACAGCAATTTGCACTGGGCCTTGGGTTAGTAGGTTAGTCCCAAAAATAATATAAAAGTGTATAAATAAGCCCATTAACATCCAAAACAGATAATATAATAGCATGGAACAATCAAAAATTATAGATACATTGGAGACGTATCAGTATCCTGCTCATAGACGTAACAACCACCGTCTGGATACTCACATATTTCACGATTCTTATACATAGTGGGGTTTTTGCAATATAACGTTTCCAGCTCATGTGTCCGAATGATCATCAGTCTTTTGCCGTCGTCTGATCGAGCGAGGAACCAGTTGTGCTTCCCTGTTTTTGGCAGAGGTGGTGTGATTACAAAGGGCAGTAACTATAGGGAGACTCACTACAAAAAAAGACACATCCGTGACATTTTGGGCCGAACGAAATTTTTTTCTGTCATACATATGACATTTCTATGACGATAATTGTGACAAAACTCGCTATCATCATAGATGTGGTGGGCTCCTACTTCTATGACAAAAAATCATGATAGAAAATGGGCATTTTGTCCTGGGCAGGCCGGAGACACAGCTGCATGACATTCTTTGGGCCCATGACAGAAAAAACCGTGGTAGAAGCAAGGGGGAGGAAAATTTCGGGGAGTTCCCGGTTACGGTGGGAGGTCGGGGGCCGAGCTATTTGCGTTTCTCTCGTACACGTACGCGCGTGTGTGCGAGGCGTTGGCTCTAACTGAACCCGAGCGAGGCGTTGGGCTCTAACTGAACCCGAGCGATTGCACTACTGGCTACACATTACTGAACCCGAGCGGTCGATCGATGGCTATTAACTGAACCCGATCGAGCGATTCCTTCGCTACTTCTGCTAACTGAAGCCGATCGATGCTACCTCTGGGATGAACAGTGAGCGTTGCGGGGGGGGGGGGGGGGGTGGATGAACAGTGAGCTGTTGCGTTGCCTCTGGATGAACAGGACCCCGTGGTATGGTGGAGGGCTGGATGAATAGTAGACGATGGAGGGGTGCCCATGGAGGGGTGGTTGAACAGGACCCCGTGGTGTGGAGGGCTGGATGAACAGTAGACGGTGAAGGGGTGGTTGAATAGTAGCCGATGGAGTAGCGCGCGGTGGAGGCTGGATGAACAGGAGCCCGTGGAGGCTGGAGGAGGTCGACCATGGAGATGAACAGTATCCCGTGGAGTCCCGTTTTGCGGTAAGCCACACCCCTCCTGATGAACAGGACCCCCGTTTCGACCGTAGGAGGTCTGTTTTGTCCGTTTTGCGGTACGCCACACCCCTCCCGATCAACAGGACCCCTGTTTCGACCGTACGAGGTCCGTTTCCTCCGTTTTGCGGTACGCCAGACCCCTCCCGATCAACAGGACCCCGTTTCGAACGTAGGAGCTCCGTTTCCTCCGTTGTGCGGTACGCCAGGCCTTGTTTCCATCGCCTGTTCCGTCCAAGCCCTCCCGATGAACACGACCACACATTTCGTTCCGACCCAGCCGGTTGGCTCCCACGCGTTCCGTTGCCTCCCGATGAACATGACGCATTCCGTTACCTCCCCATGAACACGACACATTCCGTTGCCTCCCCATGAACACGACGATGACACTATTTCTCCGTTCTGACCCAGCCATGTACACGAGCCCTGGCCATACGTATGCGCGAGTAGGCGTTCGAGACCCCGCCCGTATGTACACATACGTGGCCGTATTTTCTTTCTTGCACCCTGGCCGCTGTACGTACGTGTACATGCTATGTGCGCGCCTCTACTACGACACGTACACGCCTCTACTACGACACGTGCGTGCCTCTACATCCACCAGTATATATGTACGTACACGTTCACGACCAGAATGAAACGCTACGTACGCTTCGACCAGGTGGGTCCCGACTGTCAGGAACTTCCTTGCCTGCGAAGATGTACCTGGTGGGTCCCAGCAATCAGGGGGGCGAATCATTTTTTTCCCAGATGCACTTCCTTGCGTGCGAAGATGTAGCCGGTGGGTCCCAGCAGTCAGGGGCAAACATTTTTTCGCAAAATACGGTGGCCCATCCGTTGGGTCCCCGCTGTCAGGTGGAGGAATGATTATTTTGCACATAATAAGGAGGCACTTCTGTCGGTGTTCTAGGAACGGGGGTCCCCAGACTTGCCTGCCTGCGGCCTGCGGCGTGGCTCAAAGGGGGGCCCAGCATGGCCCATCTTCACCAACACAGACCCAAGACCCTCGCAAGGGGCCAAGCCTCGCGGGGCGGATGACGCGGAGCTTCCTCAGGCACGACCTCATCAGGTTGGCTCGCGAGGAGGCGGAGAGATCAAGGCGGGGTACCTCACGAGGTGCCCTGACGCAAGCCATGACGACCAAGGGCGCCAGGCGGGTGCCAGCCTGCGCAGTGTCCTCCTTTCCTCTTTGGTGCAAAGGGGGCAAGCGCAGCCGCGGAGTACCAAGCCATCAGGCAAAGGTTGCCATTTCGGTGCAACAAGACCAGGACCAGGAGGACTGCAAGACGGAGGTCATTGTGGAGCCCAAGACAGTGTCACCACCAGAGCTTTGTGCAGGCGAAGACTGCTTTTGTCAGGATAGCTGGTACTAGCTGTCCTCCTTCAAATTAGCCCGCCATTGTTGGATCCCTTCCCGCTCGATATTTGGGAAGAGGACCAGGGCCTCTATAAATAGGACTAGCCACCCCCAGGGGAGAGGGGCATCAACAATCGGAGAGAGAGAGAGAGAAGGGTGACTGAACTCCTCCCAGCAGTTCATCGCCCCAGCCATTCTTCCTTGTATTGTTCATCATCATCAGCCCAAGAGGCAATCCACCACACCACACACTCGAGTAGGGTATTACACCACAATGGTGGCCCGAACCAGCATAAACCCTGTGTCTCTCGTGTTGTTCTTTCCATAGCTTAGATCTTAGCAAGGCGGAGGGGTGCAGGTATGTGGGAGGCGAAATCTCCGCGCGCACCCCAGTGTTCGAACCTCAAGGGTCTGCCGGAACCCGAAATCCGACATTTGGCGCGCCAGGTAGGGGTGCACCAGAGTTTTCTCTTCCGCCACCGCCACGGCCTGCGTCGCGATGAGTAGCGCGTCGCCCGCTCCGGCCGCCAGCGCCAGCACGGGGGCCAGGGGGCTCCGAGCCCTGGCCCCAGCCCTGCAACGGGTACGGTGGCCGGACAAGTTCAAGCCAATGATGCCGCCGCGCTACGGCGGCGCGACAGATCCGCTGGCCTTCTTGCTGGCGAGCGAGGAGGCGCTCCTAGAAGCTGGAGGTGACGAAAGGGTCATGGCCAACTGGCTCCCAATGGCCCTCACCGGCGCTCCGCGCACAAGGCTGCTCCACCTGCCGGCAGCCTCCATGGCCTCTTGGGAAGAGCCCCGCAGCCTCTTCCCCGCCCATCGCGCTACACCAACACCCCCGGTCGTCGCGGCCCTCCTGGGCGGCTCGCAGGCGCCTCCTACAAGTTACCACGTCAAGCCGTTCATCCGTCGGGTCAGCGCCACTTCCACGCGGCATGGGGCTCTCCCGGACCGGGCGGCGCCCAAGGCCGGCCTGACCTTCAGCTCGGAGGACCGCCCCTCCAACTCGGCCTGCTCGGGTGCGCTCCCCATGCTGTGCACCCCCACCATCTGCCAGGTGGCCGTCACCAGAACTCTCATCGATGGCGGTGCGGGCCTCAGCGTGCTCTCGGTCGAGGCCTTCAACCTCCTCTGCATACCCCTGGAATGGCTGCAACCCAGCCGGCCCTTCTCAGGCGTTGGGGGCGGATCATCCAGCTCCTTGGGACAGATCCGGCTCCTAGTAACCTTCAGCACCTACAACAACTTCCGCACGGAGCTGGTCGACTTCGACATCGCCCCCATCAGCCTCCCCTACAACGCCATCCTCGGCTACCCAGCGCCGGCCCAGTTCATGGCCGCGACGCACCCGGCGTACAACCTCATGAAGATGCCCGGGAGCAGCGGTGTCCTCACCGTGCATGGGGACACCGGAGACGCGCTGCGGGTGCTCAAGCTCGCCTTCAAGACGGCGGTGTCGACACAGCCCGCCGACTTGGAGACCCCCGAGCCCAAGGGGGCTGCACCCGCCAAGAAGAAACAGTTGTTCACCCAAGATAAGGCAGAAACCAAGAAGATACCCGTCAATGAGGATGGGTCCACCAACGCCACTTTCACCATAGGCGCCAACCTCGAACCCGAGAAGGAGGAGGCCCTGGTCGGGTTCCTGCGCGCAAACAAGAAGGTATTCTCTTGGGAGCCTGACCAGTTGGCAGGGATCCCTAGGAGAGTAATCGAGCATCACCTCAATGTGTGCCCCAACGTGCGCCCTGTGAAGCAGAAGGCCAGGCGGCAGTCCACAGAAAAGCAGGCCTTCATCGTCCAAGAGACCCGCAAATTAGAAGCCGCTGGGGTCATTAGCGAGGTCCGATACCCGGATTGGTTGGCCAACCCTGTCATTGTGCCAAAGAAGGGAGGGAAGGAGCGCATGTGTGTCGACTTCACCAACCTCAACAAAGCATGCCCGCAAGATCCGTTCCCGCTCCCACGCATCGACCAGATCGTCGATTCCACCGCAGAATGTGACCTGCTATGCTTCTTGGATGCCTTCTCTGGGTATCACCAGATCAAGACGGCAGTAGAAGACATCGAAAAGACAGCCTTCCTAACCCCGTGTGGGGTGTACTGCTACACATGCATGCCATTCGGGCTGTGTAACACAGGGGCGACCTTTCAGCGGCTGATGCACATCACCTTGGGCCCGTAGCTCGGGAAGAATGTTGAAGCTTACGTCGATGACATTGTGGTAAAGTCTCGGGAGGCCAGGACCCTGATACAAGACCTGGAGGGAACCTTTGTGAGCCTCAATGCAGTGAACCTATGGCTCAACCCAGAGAAGTGTGTGTTCGGAGTCCCCTCGGGCAAGCTCTTGGGTTTCCTCATGTCCCACCGAGGCATCAAGGCTAACCCGGAAAAGGTCAAGGCGGTGGAAGACATGAGCCCGCCAAAGACCCTCAGAGAAATGCAGAAGCTCACTGGGCGCGTGACCGCGTTAGGGCGCTTCATCTCCAAGTTGGGGGAACGACCGCTGCCCTTCTTCCAGCTAATGAAGAAAAAGGGGTCCTTTGAGTGCACTGAAGAGGCCGACAAGGCGTTCCAGGATATCAAGAGATACCTGACCAGCCCACCGGTCATGGTGGTTCCGCGCCCTCAAGAGCCCCTAGTGCTTTACCTCGCCGCCACTCCGTACTCCGCCAGCGCAGCCCTGGTGGCGGTTAGAGAGGAGCATCGAATCAAAACCGCAACAGCAGCCCGGGACAAGGCAAAACAGGAACAAGGAAGGCCCACAGAAACCGCCACCACGGCTGAGGAGGATCAGCCACCGTAGAGGAGTGCACCGGACGTGGAAGAGGCCCCTCCCCTAGATGGCCAGCCTCAGGAGGCCTCATCGCCTCAAGAGGCGCCATGGTCTCCAAAGGGAGCCGCCAGCACTGATGCACCCAACCTCGTCGAGCACCCGGTGTACTTCGTCAGCACGGTGTTGCGGGATGCGAGGGCACGGTACCCCATGCCTCAGAAACTCCTCCTCGCGCTACTGGTGGCCTCGCGCAAGCTACGGCACTATTTTCAGGGTCACCCCATCAAGGTCGTCTCGTCATACCCCCTGGAGAGAGTGCTCAGGAGCTCTAACTCAGCTAGAAGGGTTGCTGAGTGGAACATAGAACTGCAAGCGTTTCAGCTCGAATTCAGCATGACCAGAGTCATCAAGGGAGCAGCGTTGGCGGATTTTGTGGCAGAATGGACGGAGGCACCAGGCCTCAAGGCCGACGAGGATCGGTCCCTCTCCCCGGGAAGCGAGGCTCCAGAAGGCTGGGTCATGTACTTCGATGGGGCGTTCTCCAAGCATGGCGCTGGGGCTGGGGCGGTGCTTATATCGCCCACTCAGGACAAGCTCTACTATGTTGTTCAGCTCTGTTTCTAGCAAGGTGAAAAGGTCTCCAACAACATAGCGGAGTATGAAGGTTTAATAGCAGGCTTGAAGGCCGCAGCTCCCCTGGGGGTGAAACGCCTCACCATCAAGGGCGATTCGCAGCTCCTTGTCAATTTCTCCAACAAGGTGTATGAGCCGAAAGATGAGCACATTGAAGCCTACCTTGCGGAGGTCCGCAGGATGGAGAAGCAGTTCTGGGGGTTGGAGTTGCAGCATGTGCCCCGTGGCACCAATCAGGAGGCCGACGACATCGCCAAACGGGCGTCCAGGCGGTTACCTCAGGAGCCTGGCGTTTTTGAGTAGCGGCTCTTCAAGCCCTCAGCCCTGCCGTCATTGTCGAACATGGCTCAGCCTCGGGAGAAGCTCCCCCAGCCACCTGCCTCAGGAGCTCCGGCCTGTGGCCCGGCCTCAGGAGCAGGCCTGCTCCTGACGATGGAACCTCATGAGGGATGCTGGATCATGGAGCTCCGGAGTTACTTAACACAAGGGACCCTGCCGGAGAAGGAGGAGGAAGCAGAGCGAGTGGCACGCCAGGCCATGGCATACTGCATCAAGGATGGAGAGCTCTACCGGAAGTGACCAAACGATGTATCCCTGCGCTGCATCCCCAGGGAGCAAGGGAAGGAACTATTGGAAGATATACACGGCGGAGACTGTGGACATCATTCATCATCACGGACCCTCGTCGGCAAGGCGTTCCGCAGTGGGTTTTATTGGCCCACCGCGCTCAATGACGCCGTCAAACTAGTGAAAGCTTGTGAGGCCTGCCAGTTCCACGCCAAGCAGATCCATCAGCCAGCAGGAGGCCTGCAGACTATACCCCTTTTGTGGCCATTCGCAGTCTGGGGGCTGGACATCTTGGGCCCGTTTCCTGGGGCGCCAAGGGGCTACCGCTACCTCTACGTCGCCGTGGAAAAGTTCACCAAGTGGGCTGAAGTAGAGGCTGTCCGCACCATTCCCGCGGGTTCCGCGGTCAAGTTCATCAAGCGCATCGTGAGCCGGTTCGGGGTGCCGAACCGCATCATCACGGACAACGGTTCGCAGTTCACCAGTAACCTCTTCAGAACATACTGTGCTAACCTTGGAACGCAGATATGCTACACTTCGGTGGCGCACCCCCGAAGCAATGGCCAGGCCGAGCGAGCCAACGCAGAGGTCCTGAGGGGCCTCAAGACCAGGACGTTCAAGAAGAAGCTGGAGGCCTGCGGCAGAGGTTGGTACGATAAGCTTCAGTCCGTGTTGTGGTCCATCCACACAACCGCGACCAAGCCGACTTGGGAGACCCCGTTCTTCCTGGTCTACGGAGCCGAAGCGGTCCTCCCTCACGAGGTCAGACGTCGCTCCGTGCGGGTCCTGGCGTTCAACGAGGCACAGCAGGACGCCATGCGGGGGATGGACCTCGTGCTGGGGGAGGAATGTCGCCGAGACGCCGCGCTGCGAGCGGCGAGGTACCAACAAGCACTGCGGGGATATCACTGCCGCAACATCCGCCCTAGAACTATCGAGGTAGGAGACCTCGTGCTCAGGCGGGTTCTCTCCAGGGAGGGGCTGCACAAGCTCTCTCCCATGTGGGAGGGCCCGTTCAAAGTTGTTCATGTTTCCAGGCCCGGCTCCGCGCGCTTGGAGACTCAGGAGGGGGTGCCGGTGTAGAACGCATGGAACATCCAGCACCTCCGGAGGTTCTACCCCTAAAAAGGCCCAGAGCCTGTGAAGAAGGCGAATGCCTGTGAAGCTATCGCGTTTGGGAAAATGCCCAGAGCCTGTGAAGAAGGCGAATGCCTGTGAAGCTGTCGCGTTTGGGAAAAGGCTCAGAGCCTGTGAAGAAGGCGAATGCCTGTGAAGCTGTCGCGTTTGGGAAAAGGCCCAGAGCCTGTGAAGAAGGCGAATGCCTGTGAAGCTGTCGCGTTTTGGAAAAGGCCCAGAGCCTGTGAAGAAGGCGAATGCCTGTGAAGCTGTCGCGTTTTGGAAAAGGCCCGGAGCCTATGAAGAAGGCTAACGCCTGTGAAGCTCGCTGCCCGTGACACTCTCACTTAATAATGAGTTGGGGTTGTACACACCCCGGAGTCTCGGGAGCGCCAGCCTCAGGCCCTAGGGCTCCCTCCCACGCCCAGTGGCAGCACTTAGCTCGGCGATGGTGAGAAGACGTCAAAGACTAGATTAGGTGCCGGACGCGGCTTTTCATTTGCTTTCCGCAGTTGGCTTGTTTCCTTCTCATTCAAAGTTTTATTCAAGTTGTCGCCGTCTTTGGCTTGAGGTTCTTCGACTTTTCACTCTCCTGCCTCGATTTCTCTTATGCAAGGCCTCGCGAGGGGGGGGGGGACAGCCGAGCGCCCTCGCGAGTGTTCCTGTCCTAGTCGTTCAAAGGGTTCGCGACCTGGGTCCATTACAGGAGCACCCCTCCAGTCCGTGTCCCACGGGCATCGCGACACGAACACAGGGCCTGGGTCGGTCGCCCCCCACAGCTGGGGCCGGGAACTATCACACGCGGGCACGTAGCCGGAAGGCACGATAACGGAAGCAAAACGATGACTAACAGCAATAACCCAAACACGCCCCCGTGGGGCTCCACACTACTGTCTTTTTTACGCAGGAAAAAGGAAAAGAAAGAACAGATCAAGCGCAGCTCGCCTCACACCGGCCTGCAGGGAAGACTCGAGCTGCCTCCGGGGCTCAGGCAGACTCCCTCTCGCGCTTCACCGGGGCGCGACGGCGGGCGGACACGCTACCACCTCCCAAGCAGATGCGACGGCGTGGAGGCTGACCGCGGCCACCGCTGGAGGAGTCGCCGCCTGAAGAAGAACCAGAGAAGCTTGGGGAACCCCGAGCGCCGCCAGTCACGCGAGCGCTGTCTTCTCCGTCATCGCTGGAGCTGGGTTCCCGACCGCGGTCGTCGTCCTTGGGACAGCACCCTGCGCGGCGACCATCTTCCCCAAACACCCTCACGTAGAGGGTGGCATCGCCGTCAAACTTGAAGTGCAGGGTGCAACGACGGCTCAGGCCACGCGCGCGGGCAAACGTCTGCCAACTGCGGGCCAGGGCCAGGCTCCCGGCTGAGGAGACCTCCAGTGAAGCCCATGAGGCCCGGCTACAGCAGCCGTCAGCCTGAAGCCAGAGGCCGCCCGAGGCGCCAGCCGGGAGCTCGCCAAGGAGGAAGCGAGGAAGCGGAAGCCGGGTGCTAGTCGGCTTCGCCGACCACACGACGAACTCCGGCAGCACCTCTATAGCGCGAAAGCACGACCTAGGGGGACGCGCGACCGGAGCGCGCCCCCCGGCCGCAGCAATCCACCCGTCGCCGTGCTGAAAATAACCTTCACGGCCGCGAGGAGCTGCCGTGGTGGCCACAGGATGTTTGCGAGGGCGCCCTCGGCCGCGCTTGGGCGGGGGAGAGGCAGGCTCAACCTGGCGAGCCTTCCCCTTCTCTACGGCCGAGAACCTCCTCGACGGGGCCATGAATAAGAAGGAGAAGCAAGGGGGGATGAACTGGAAGGGCGTGCGCCGATCCGTACTTATAGCTGGCGAGGGCCAACCGACGGCCCCCACGATCGCAGGTAATTATGACCCGCTTTGCATGCAGGGACTTGTCCAATGCATGCAGTTCCCGAGGCGCCATGGGGAAGTGGAGACGCCCACATCCAATCAACCGCCACGCGGCGCCCAAGACCGCAGGCTATTAGGGCCCGCGGCGCTTCGCTCTTGCCCTTTCGCCTTCCTGCACGGCCAAGCCCGGGCGCGCCTTGGGCCCGGGGGCTACTGTCGGCGTTCTAGGAACGGGGGTCCCCTGACTTGCCTGCCTGCGGCCTGCGGCATGGCTCAAAGGGGGGCCCAACACGACCCATCTTCACCAACACAGACCCAAGACCCTCGCGAGGGGCCAAGCCTCGCGGGGCTGACGACGCGGAGCTTCCTCAGGCACGGCCTCATCAGGCTGGCTCGCGAGGAGGCGGAGAGATCAAGGCGGGGTACCTCACGAGGTGCCCGTGACGCAGGCCATGATGACCAAGGGCGCCAGGCGGGTGCCAGCCCGCGCAGTGTCCTCCTTTCCTCTTTGGTGCAAAGGGGGCAAGCGCAGCCGCGGAGTACCGATGCATCAGGCAAAGGTTGCCATTTCGGTGCAACAAGACCAGGACCAGGAGGACTGCAAGACGGAGGTCATTGTGGAGCCCAAGACGGTGTCACCACCAGAGCTTTGTGCAGGCGAAGACTGCTTTTGTCAGGATAGCTGGTACTAGCTGTCCCCCTTCAAATTAGCCCGCCATTGTTGGCTCCCTTCCCGCTCGATATTTGGGAAGAGGACCAGTGCCTCTATAAATAGGACTAGCCACCCCCAGGGGAGAGGGGCATCAACAATCGGAGAGAGAGAGAGAGAGAGAAGGGTGACTGAACTCCTCGCAGCAGTTCATCGCCCCAGCCAAGAACAGACCCTCGCGAGGCTGTTCTTCCTTGTATTGTTCATCATCATCAGCCCAAGAGGCAATCCACCACGCCACACACTGGAGTAGGGTATTACACCACAACGGTGGCCCAAACCAGTATAAACCCTGTGTCTCTCATGTTATTCTTTCCATAGCTTAGATCTTAGCGAGGCAGAGGGGTGCAGGTAGGTAGGAGGCAAAATCTCCGTGCGCACCCCAGTGTTCGAACCTCAAGGGTCTGCCGGAACCCGAAATCCGACAACTTCCTTGCTGTGGCCGTGGACCCAGCTGTTAGCCTCTCCACGTATAGTCCACGTCCGATGGAAGCCGTTCCTTGACCACGTTGACCACGCCGTGCCGAGAGCACCAGGGCGGTGGACGACGGCGAGGCCTAGGAAGGGGACGACGTAGAGCCGGGGAAGACGCGGCAGTGGATCCCACGCGTAGAGGAGTACGAGGGTTCACTGGTTCGCTGCGGTGTGAGGCTGTCGTGCAGAATAACAGGGGGTGTGGGTGAGTAGAGGGATGGCGTGGCCAGCGGTGGGAGTAGTAGGGGGCGGTGAGGCCTCCGCCGCATCGCAGCCGGCCACGGGAGGCAGGAACACGAGGCACGACCGGCGCTGGTTTGGGCGGCTGGAGCAAGAAAACCAGAGGTTGAAGAAGCACTACGGCCGTTGGATGGACATCGTACGGTCACTGGAGATAGAATCGTGCATATTGACTAAGTTGACAAAGCCCTCCGTCCCCATCAACTTAGTAGGCCCACAAGTCAGCCTACCACTATACTGGGTCCTAGCTAACAGGGGGAGTATTCATTTTTTGTGCGTAACAAGGAGGCTGAAAGTGCTAGTGATCGACTAGAGGGGGGGGTGAATAGGCGATTTTTATGAAAGTCTTCAAAACATGGAAGTTTCGAAGACAAACGATAGAAATAAACCTATTACCATGCAGCGGAAGGTAGACTACACTAAGCAAGCCATAGTCAAGTATTCAATGAAATGAAAGCACAAAGACTAATAGCAGCTAGGCAGTATAGATCAGGATGGAAGATAGTATGAAGCCAATCAGGACAAGCAGTCACACAGTGAAGACAAATAGATAATGCAAACAGGCAATGACTTTACGAGGACCAATCTGCAAATAAAGAGATGGGAAGGATAGAACCAGTGGCTAGTTGAAGACAATGATTTGTTGGACCATTTCTAGTTGCTGTGACAACTGTATGTCTGGTTAGGGAGGCTGAGATTCAACTCAGAAGACCGCGTCTTCACCTTATTCCCTTTGAGCTAAGGACACCCACTCCTCGCCCAATTACTCTGGTAAGTCTTCAAGGTAGACTTCCAAACCTTCACAGACTTCGTTCACCGGCGATCCACAATGACTCTTGGATGCTCAGAACGCGATGCCTAACCGGTTGGAGGATTCACAGTCCTCAAGTGTAATAAGTCTTCAGATCACACAGAAAGGAAGACTTCAGTGATGCCTAACACTCTTTGGCTCTGGGTGTTTAGGGCTTTGTCCTTGCAAGGATTTCTCTCTCAAAGGCTTCGAGGTGGGTTGCTCTCAAACGACAAAAGCCGTGCACTAACTCTGAGCAGCCAACTAATTTATGGTGTAGGGGGTGGGCTATTTATAGCCACTAGGCAACCCGACCTGATTTGTCCGAAATGACCCTGGGTCACTAACGAACTGACACGTGTTCCAACAGTCAGATTTCAAACACACACGGCAACTTTACTTGAGCTACAAGCAAAGCTGACTTATCCAGCTCTGGATAAGATTTGCTCTCATTGTCTCGGCTCGAAGACATAGGATTTTGGTTAAGCATCACTTCAGTCATTCTGACTGGTTCACTTGGACCCCACTTAACAGTACGGTGGTTCCTATGACTCAACAAAGAAGAAAAAGAACGACGAAACAACTAAGTCTTCACGCTCCATAGTCTTCACGCGATGTCTTCTCTTGTCATAGTCTTCAATGTGAATGTCTTTCACATACCACCTTTGACTTCAATGTCTTCATACATTTTTAGGGGTCATCTCCGGTAGGAAAACCGAATCAACGAGGGACTTCTACCTGTGTTATCCTGCAATTCTCACAAACACATTAGTCCCTCAACTAGGTTTGTCATCAATACTCCAAAACCAACTAGGGGTGGCACTAGATGCACCTACAATCTCCCCCTTTTTGGTGATTGATGACAAACTGGTTGAAGTTTTCAACGGGGATAGAAATATGTGAAATTGTAAAGGATTTAAGTATTGTCTTCGTAAGTAGCAGAAAGGCTCCCCCTGAAGATGTGCATATAAGTATTTTGCTTTTGAATGCAAATGCACATGGCAGGTTGTACTTGTGGAGCTCCTCTTCTACTTATGAAGATAATTCATCATGCATGAATTGATATAATGAAGATAATGAAATTCATAATGAAAAATGGACGTCTGCAAAATGACTTCATGCAGAATTTATCGTCGCACATGCGGAATTTATCATCGCATCACATAGTGTCGAAAAAGGTAGCAAATGACCATCAAGTTTAAGTGTTACAACTCAAAACGAACCAAATGTTTCAAAAGCGAGAGTTGTAAGCACTTGGCAAAAGTAGCAAAAAGTAAAGCAACCACCCATATGGACCCGCTTGAAGACTATCAACTCATATGCTTCTCCCCCTTTTGTCAGTAATGACCAAAAAGGTTTGAAGACATAGAGCGTCTACTCGTTCCCATGAGGTGCAGGCAAAGCAGCAGGGTCGTCGTTGAGGTCCGGTGGTGCAGAAGAACTTGGTGCAGTGTCGAGACGCGCTGAAGGTGGAGGTGGTGAAGTGGCATCATCTTGATTATCCATAACTCTGGCATTCACCGTGTCAGCTGAGGAAGAATAGTCAGAGTCTTCAAGGGAGGGAGTCCGATGCAAGTGAGCATTCCTTGGAGGAGTGGAGTCAAACTTGAATCTTTCTGTGAAGCCATCGTCTTGAAGATCTTCCTTAGCAGTGAGCAAAGTCAAACTCTTCCAAGACCTCCGACAGGTTTCATGTGTAACAAAGGCATTCTTGGTGGCAAGATTGCAAATGCGATTGACGTCCACCAAGAGGCTTTGCATCTGACGCTTAAGCCAGTCATGATGCTTATCCTGTTTCTGATGTAGCGCGACGAGAAGCTCTCAGTCATTGAGAACACGAGATCGCTTCTGAGGCCTTTGGGTAATGGTGCTTCCAGTGGCGTCAGTTTGGGCACGAGGGGCACGTGTGTTACCAGCCAAGGGATAAACACGAGAGACTGCCTGAACTCCTTCAATGGGATGGGTGAAGCTTTGACGATCAACATTGTGAAGATAGATTAGATCCTTAGCAGGCTCTGGGTAAATAGCTTCAACAAACAGATCAACCTCTGGCAAGAATACAAGATGATTGCGCGCAGACAGCTAATAGTTGAAGGCGGAGTGGAGCTTGATAAGGAGCATTACCCACGGAGCATAGAACTTCAGACCAAAAATGTCGGAGCCAGATGTAGCCAACTGCCTGATGAAGAAGTCTTGAGCATTGAAGATATAGAAAACCAAAGTCTTCATTGCTCCTTCAAGCTTCGCTGCAGATGAATGTCCTTTGACAAGCCATAGAGTTTTCTTGATGATATGGTAAATGGTACGGGGCAGATACTCTAGGTCTTCGACAAAGAATTACGTTGGGTATTCAGCGTCGCGTGGCAGAGGCTTCATCATGCTTAGCATTTGGCTCATGTTGGGTTCTGGCTTCTGAAAAATGCTCTCCAAAGCATTCTGGTGTTGTTGACAACCTGGTTCATAGTATTCACCAGGAGTGGGCAGGGCTGTGAGCTCAATGATGCCTTGAGCTTTAGCTTGATGATGAACATCTCCTGTTATCCACTCAAGGATCCAAGTCTTCGGATCCCTGTTGTATCCACGAATGTGGAGGGTAGCATAGAATTGAAGCAGAAGTTCTTCATTCTAGTGTTCCTTGTTAGTCACAAAATTAAGCAGACCCGCATCACGGAAGCAGTCAAGGGCTTCTTCAGGGCATGGCAGTCCAGCAATGGCTTCACAATCAAGATGCATGTGAGGTAATATGCGTCCCTGATTGTACAAGATGCATGAATAATAGCTTCGCTGCTGATAACTCCAGAATCGGTCCGAAGAGATTCTTGGCCTTATGTAGGGGTTCTTGGCACTGTTGAAGAATGTGTGGTGTGCCTTGAATCCATTCAGCTTAAATGATCCTGGTGACGTTGCAGTACCTGGAAACCGTGGTAGCCTTGGCTTTGTCTTCTGGACCTGAGGCATGTGCTCCACATGATAGGCAAACTGAGGTCCGGGAGCAGGAGGAGGAACCAGGATTAGCCAGCGGACAGTAACAGGCTATCCACGATCATATGCTTGCTCGATGGTGTGTGGCCTTGGAGGAGGTACAGGAGCAGAGGCATTGACTTTAGGTAGCGGATTTGCTTTGGGTGCTGCATTGGCTTCATGTGCATTCAGTTCTGGCACCACATTGGCTTCAGGCGCCATATTAGCTTCAGTGTTGATGTTGGTGGCCGCCTCAGTATTGGTAACCTCCACTTCAGGAGTTGGAGGGTCGGCCACGTTCTCCTCGAGAACAACTTCAGGGTTGGACTGGGGTGTACCAAAACGTTCTTCTTCTCTTGGTTCTACTTCATGGTCATCGGCTGATGCAGCCGGAATATCTTCAGCCATTTTGGCTTCAGATTCAGGAATGTTCATAGAAGGAGAGGCTTCAGGAAAGACTTTGCATGAAACGGATTGGCGCTCTTCACACTTGACAATGTGACATGTGGTCTTGGTCCTTTGCGAAGCCTGCGAAACGCTGGTGATGCCTATGGAGATGGAGTTGGTTGGGCCTCAAAGTCTTCACTGTCAATCACCGGAGTGGTGACCTGTGGTGGGGGAGTGACTGGTGTTTCTTCAGCACGAGGGGATTCTTTAGGGTGATCAGCCCATGAGTCATCCTAAGCAATTGGTGTCAATGGACGACCAATGCTGATGAGTTTGCTGTTCGTGAGAACAGGCGATGATACCAAATTGTGCTCGATTTGAGGAAGGACTTCATCATCTTCAACATTGTCGTGAGGACCAATGTCTTCAGCTGTGGTTGGGTCAATAGCTGGATTCTCTTCAGATTCAGGAGCCTCTATGGAAGCAGCCTCATGAACTACCAGACGACATTCACAATGTTCAGACGCATGACGAGCAACAAAAATTGGCTCGACAAGAAGGGGCTCTGTGGAAGCAGCCCGGTCTCTCTTCTTTGTTTTCCTTTTATTGGTTGGGGGAGCATCATCAGTGGTGGCTTTGGTCTTGCACTTTCTGGCTTCGGCTTCAGCTGCTCTAGTTTTCTTGAATTCTGAAGCCACTGTGGGGACCTTAGGCTTCGAGCCTGTCATACTGGCTGGGAAGACAATGCGAGGTTCTTCCTACCTTGATGCTTCTAGTTTTGCCATAGCTGGCTTCTTCTTCTTCTTGGCAGCCATTCTAGGGTTGATGCTTGGTCGCCCCAAAGCCTTGCGCTTTTCAGCTTCATTGTAGCCTTGAACACATTTTGCAGCAAGATTCTTCATGCGCTCACGAGAACCTTTTGCTTCTTCTCGTTTCTTGTGGAATGCCTCCTTGAGCTCATGCATCATCACCATGAAGTTTTGAATGTCTTCAACATTGAGCTTGGCCATGTGCTTCTTGAACTGTGTCAGCGTTCTGGGAACGGGGGTCCCCAGACTTGCCTGCCTGCGGCCTGCGGCGTGGCTGAAAGGGGGGCCCAGCACAGCCCGTCTTCATCAACACAGACCCAAGACCCTCGCGAGGGGCCAAGCCTCGCGGGGTGGACGACACGGAGCTTCCTCAGGCACGGCCTCATCAGGCTGGCTCGCGAGGAGGCGGAGAGATCAAGGCGGGGTACCTCACGAGGTGCCCGTGACGCAAGCCATAACGACCAAAGGCGCCAGGCGGGCGCCAGGCGGGCGCCAGCCGCGCAGTGTCCTCCTTTCCTATTTGGTGCAAAGGGAGCAAGCGCAGGCGAGAGCATCAAGCAAAGGCACCCGTTTCGGTGCAACGAGACCAAGACCAGTCCAACGGCAGGGAGGAAGTCATTGTGGAGCCAAGCCAGCGTCACCACCAGAGCCTTCGGCAGGCGAGGACCAACTTTAGTCAGGATAAGTGTACCAGATGTTCCCCTTCAAAATGGCCAATTGTTGGCGCCCTTCCCGCTCAATATTTGGGAAGAGCCCAGGGCCTTGGCTTATAAATAGGACTAGCCACCCCAGGGTAGGGGGCAATCAAGAAGGGAGGATCTAGAAGCCAAGAGAGAAACTAGCTAGGATCGAGATCGAGTAGCATCACACACACAGAGAAGAGAGAGAGAAGGCGACTGAACTCCTCCTAGCAGTTCATCCCCCCAGCCAAGAACAGACCCTCGCGAGGCTGTTCTTCCTTGTATTGCTCATCATCATCAGCCCAAGAGGCAATCCACCACACCACACACTGGAGTAGGGTATTACACCACAACGGTGGCCCGAACCAGTATAAACCCTGTGTCTCTTGTGCTGTTCTTTCCATAGCTTAGATCTTAGCGAGGCGGAGGGGTGCAGGTAGGTAGAAGCAAAATCTCCACGCGCACCCCAGTGTTCGAACCTCGAGGGTCTGCCGGAACCCGAAATCCGACATTTGGCGTGCCAGGTAGGGGTGCGTCGGAATTCGTCTTCCACCACCCCGTTCTGCTCCGACCATCGCGTCCATGTCTGACGCTCGTCGGGCCCGCGCCGAGTGCCGGGCCGCTCTCGCCTCCCGCGTCACCCAGACGGCTCCTGTTGGCGGGCGTCCTCGCTGTTCCCCGTCACCTGCCGTCAACGCCGCCACCGGCCCAACGGGGGACGAGCAGCAAGCGTCGTCTCAGCATCTGTCCGTGCGGCAAGACGGCCGCACCACTACTCCCTCGCTCACCCCAGTTGGTTCTTCGTCCCGCACGCTCCGCGCACCCATGGAGGCTCGAGCTGCGCTCATCGCGGCACACGAGCTCCTGCGCTACCGTCCCGTCGATGACGTCTATGAAGAATGGCTCGACCACGTCGCCAAGCTTGTCCGCGCCGCAGGGGGCTCTCCTGCGCCGTCCGTTCCGCTGCACCGCCCCCCGCCCCGCGCGGGAGACGAAGCTTCGGGGGCGCCCCAGCCGCCTCCTCCTCAAGAAGGCGCCATGGCTCGAAGGCGCGTGGCCCCTGGGCGGAACCCGCTTCGTCAGGTGCCAGCGCGGCAAGAGCAGAGCTGCCAAGAAGTCCCTCGCCCGCAAGAAGCTGCCCGGGCGCTCCTGCTCCAGCACGCTGCGATCATGCTCCTGCTCCCGCACGTCAAGACCCCGCGCTGCTCCCAGCTGCAGCGCGTGGGGACATGCAAGACCAAGATCTCCGTCACCCAAGGCCTCCCGTGGCCACAGTAGGCTGCCGTGCCTTCACCACCGAGCTACGCAGCGTCGCGTGGCCCGGCAAGTTCAAGCCAGACCTGCCTCCTTGTTATGACGACATGGCCGACCCTGCGGAGTTCCTCCAGCTCTATGAGCTGGGCATCGAAGCTGCCAACGGAGACGAGAAGGTCATGGCAGAACTGGTTTCTCATGGCGCTCAAGGACGGGGCCCGCACCTGGCTCCTGAACCTGGCTCCAGGCACGATCTCCTCCTGGGACGAGATGCGCACCCGCTTCATCGCCAACTTCCAAGGTACTCGCGACCGGCCACCCACCATGAGCGACATGCGCCGCATCAAGCAACAACCCGGAGAGACCCTGCAGAAGTACATCCAGCGCTTCAACAACGCACGCCTCAAGATTCCCAAGGTGACCGAGGAGGCCATCATCTCAGCCTTCTCCGACGGCGTGCGCGATGTCAAGATGAAGGAGGAGCCGGCGATGCGAGAAGGAAGGATCGGCCGTCACCCCGACCGCGGTGACCGGGGCTACGGTCGAGGAGGAGGAAGGAACGCATGACGCTTGGAAGACCGCTGCCCGCGCCAAGGGTGGCGCGATCGACCTCGCGAGGATCGCTGGCAAGACCCGCCTTGCAAGGGAGACTGGAGGGATCAGCCTCGCGAGGATCGCCCGCAAGGCAATGCAGGCCTCCCTCCACTGCCGCCGCAGCCAAGGAGAAACGAGGACCGCCATCAGGACGAGGGGGCTGGGGGCTTCCAGGAGCCGCGCGCGATCGCCTGCATCCTGGGCGGGGCTCAAGCCCCAGCCTCTCAATGCATCTTCAAGCAGTTCGCCCGCGAAGTGAATGCAATCCTCCCCAAGCTCGAAGCCACGCGCCCTCTCAGGTGGTCGGCGTGCGCCATCACGTTCAGCTCAGCAGATCAGCTCAAGTGTGCGGCCACAGCCGGAGTCCTCCCGATGCTTTGTTCGACAATCATCAGCAACGTGGTGGTCACCAGGACCTTCATCGATGGCGGGGCAGGGCTCAACATCATGTCCATGGAAACATTCAACAATCTCCAAGTGCTCTACAACCAGCTTCAGCCAACCAAGCCTTTCTCCGGAGTCACCAACGGCTCCACGGTCCTGATTGGGCAGGTCCGCCTCCCTGTCACCTTTGGGGCATGCGACAACTACCGCACCGAGCTCATCGACTTCGACGTCGCCCACATTCGCCTGTCGTACAACGCCATCCTTGGGTACCCAGCGCTGGCCAAGTTCATGGCCATAACTCACCACGGCTACAATGTCCTCAAGATGCCAAGAAGTGGCGGAGTCATCACGGTGCCCTGTGAAGAGAAGGACGCGGTGTGTTCCCTGGAACGAGCCTTTCAGGCCACATCACTGGAAGACCCGGGTCGCGGAAGCAGGAGGCTTCCCGAGACCGCCCCCAAGAAGAAGAAGACATCGTCTGGCCCGGCCCCTCAGGAGGTAGGCCCCTCAGGGCCTGCGCCTGCCCAGGTGAACCTCCTTCCATCGCATAGGAAAGCGCGCCCGGCGCCCTCCTCAGGCAGGGCTCGGGGGCTCTCCCCTGGAGGGCCACCGACCTGGCTAAGGTCACGAGGGAGGCGCTTGGGCACCACGTGGAGGCGTGTTTCGAAGCACGTTTCCCTCAAGAAGGAGTAAGGCAAGGAGAGCCAGACCCTCAGGAGTTCGTCAGCAAGGCCATTCAGGAGCTACAGGAGTCAAGAGTCATGAAAGGCGACCGCCGCCTACCAGCTATGGCTCCCCATCCAGGCAAGGATGGTGGGCTGCGCGTCTGCATCGACATACCAGGGCTCAATCGAGTCGCCTCTCTGGAGTGCCTCTGGCCCTCGCGAGTGGGGCGCTGTGAAGGTCCACCCCACAGCTATGTTCGCATGCCTTACGGCTTGCCGAACGCGGCTGCCACGTACCAGCACCTCATGAGGGGTATCATGGAGGCTCAAGAGGCCAGGTGTTCCGCAGCCCTGTCGGAGATGGAGATGGTCCGCGAGGAGCCACCAGTGCCTCCGGAGCCTCCCGAGGCCCTTGGGCCTGGGGGCTCGTGAGGATCGGCTTCCGCAGCCCACCGAGTCTGCTACACCAACACTCCTTCGTCCTCAACATCATCAGGTGACATCTTTCAAGTCTCATTTCCAGCCGGGAGCACCCCCTAGGGCTGCATTATTCCTAGGCCGCGTGGGTCCGTCCCTGCGGCATGTATCCCTTTTATTTCATGTTGTTAGCTTACCTTGTTGGGGGCGCCCCTCGGGCTGCATCATCCCCCAAGTCGCTCGGGCCAGACCCAGCGACATGTATCCCTTTTGCGTTTATTTCCGGCTATGCGTTCGACCCACCATGCTTGATTATTTGATGCCTGTCCATGGCACCTCTTCTTCTCCATGCCGACCACTTGCACGTTAAAGGGGGGTACCTGAGCATCGCGATTCAGGGCTCTTACTGGCTCTCCAGCCCTCACCCTCTAGCCTTGTCCACGGCATCGCGACCTGGCATACCAGCGAGGGCTGAGACCAGCTCGAGGGCCGGGACCCGAGGACGTAGAGTGCCGGCGTCTAACCAAATTTGCAGGGACACATCACAAGATAAGGCCCAGTGCCAGGCGCAATCCGCCTAGAGGTAGGGCCCCGTGAGTCCCGCGCTGGCTCACGGGTGCCCAGATACACCTCGCCAGGCCCTACCATGCCAGCCACGTGTCAGGGCAGGGCTGTACATGCCCCGGGGACTCCTCTCGGAGGGGAGCCCCCTCCCACGTACCAGTGGAAGCACCATGCTCCGTGCTGGCTGACGACACTGCCGAGGAGCGGCTATGCCCATACACATACGGAAGCGCTATGCTCCGCGCTGGTGATAAACAACTGAGGGCGGCCCCCGGGCCGCATCAACCTCAGGGAGCCCAGAGCTCAGTGTCTAGCCTCATCGTAATGCCTCCCCTCGAGAGTGCCGCGCGAGGGGGCTGGGCACGGGGGCTGCGCCTGGGTTACGCCCAGACGCACGCCACCCAGCCAGCCCCCCCGGGCCTGGTTCATCGCGCGTCTCTCCCCGAGCGGAGCCAAGGTACTTAGGAGCCTAACTGGTCACGTAGCCCCTCACTCCTTAGTTCCGAAAGGCTAACGGCGGTTGAGGTATGCGCGCAGCTGGGCTCTGCAGACGTAGAACGGTAGATCCACCCACATCACACCTCCCTACTTGCTGTTCGTGCACCAAGGGGGACTCCTGAGCATCGCGACTCAGGAGCCTAACTTGTCACGTAGCCCCTCACTCCTTGGTCCCGTCCTGGTTTCCGGTCGGGGCTAACAGCGGCTGAGGTATGCGCGGGGCCGGGCTCTGCCGGCATAGAACATAAGCAAGTAGGAAGGAAAAGTGTAAATTTCAAAAAATTCAAAAGCAAATATTACACTATTATCTCAATGCCAAACGCAAGTTTCAACGCCTCCCCGAGGCATGATACATGTGCAGGAATTAAAGGCAGGACAGGAGCCACAACGGAGTCACTTGTCGGCGGTGGAGCAGCGCAAAGTGGGTTCGCCTCATGGAGCAGCGGGGTCGGCAGCGCCTTGCTTCGGCTTGGTGCTGAAGGCCCGGAACTTCCCCAGCAGAGCCTCCGCGCGACCCTTCACGGCCTCGGCAGCGGCAGCGGCACGCTCGCCGCTTACTGGCTCTAGCAGGCTGTCGAGGTTGACGCCGGGATCGCGAAGGTAGATGTGGGTGAGGACCCGCGTCAGCGCTGCAGAAGACAGGACACGCGCCTCGGCCTCGGCCGTGGGGCCAAGGCCAAGGGCGACATCTTCAAGAGCGCGAACCAGGAAGGGAAGCAGCTTGGCGAGGCCGTCCTCGGCGCCAGCCAGCGGGCTCTCCAGGCCGCTTTCGTAAAGCGTCCTCAGCGAGGAGCGAGCCTTCGCCTCCATCTCTGCGAAGGCCACGTGGTCCTCGGCAAGAACCTGGGCCTTGTCGTCCAGCTCAACCTTCCTCGCCCCCAACTCCTGCTCCAGCGCACCTAGGCGGTCACAGCGCCTCCTGAGCTTGACCTCCCTCTCCTTGACGCCCGCCTCGCGAGCCTTCATGCATTCTTCCTGCTCTTGGCGAAGGGGGCCTCTTTCGTGAGCTGGTCCCGCAGGCCTTGTAGCTTGTCCTCGAGTGCCTTGCAGCGACCACGGACGTCGACCACCTCCCCCAGGGCTGCGTCACGAGCAGCCTTCGCCTCAAGGACGGCCTGCCTCTCCTCATCGCAAGCCGTCGAGGCCTGGACCAGCGTCGCCCGAATTGAAGCGTCAGAGCGAATCCATCCTAAAGCCAGCTCCAAGCGCCCGGCCACCAAGCGAGGGTCGGCGCCAAGAAGATCCTACCGCAGCCGGTCCAGCTCAGCAGCAGCACGATCCAGGACGGCAGGAGGAGTCGGAGAGACAGCAGTCGGTGGAGTAGGAGGAGAAGACGGCAGCGTGACCACAACATCCTGAGGCGGAACTTGCTGCGCCCCAACGGCTGAAGTGGCGGCAACAGGCAAAGGCACCTCGGGAGTCACTTGGGCCATGGGAGCTGAGCTCGCCCCAGCCGGCTCAGCTAGGCCTCGCGAGGACGACCAGGCAGGAGAAGCCCGTGCGTCGCGGTCACCTTCCTTCGCGGGCAGAGGCGCTGCCATGGATGGAACCTCAGGAGCTCCCTTCGGCTTCTTTGCTGCGGGCACCAGCCTATCCAAGAGATGAGGACGTCAAGCCCTAGAAGCAGAACAAGAAATAAAGACAAGAATCAAGCGCTTACGGGTCGTCGCCAGTGAGCTCAAGCGGCCTCCAGCCAAATTTGAAGCCCGAAGGCCGGCTGGAAGGGTCAACCTCGGGAAGCTTGGAAGCGGAAGGCGCGTTTGTGGTCCGCCTCGGGGCCGGGACAGACTCGCGGGAGATCGGCCCGGTCCTGTCCTTCTTCGGGATCGGGGGCAAGCTCCCGCCGTCCTGCTCGTCATCATCCTCGTCGTCATCGCTCGGAGAGAGGCAGAGAACGCGGGACTTGCGCCGGGGGAGGGGAGCCCTCGACTCTCCGTCAGTTGCCTCGGAGTCAGGCCCTTTTTCCCGCTCCCCTCCTTCCTCCTCTTTGCTGGAGTCGTCGGAGGACACGTCCATCGATTCCTCGGCAGTTTCCATGGGCACGGGCTCGTCCCCGTTGAATATGGGCATGGACTCCACTACCTGCTCCCAGTCGTCACAAAGGAACAAGGGCGTAGGAGCGCCCTCCAACCTCGCCACATCACCCCCGACCAGAGATTGGAGGACCGCAGCCAGATCTTCGTCGGCCAAGGCCGCGGGGCTCGGATGGGGCCTCCACATTGGAAGTGAGTACTGCCGAAGCGGAGCCAGCTGGTGCTCTAGGAATTCCCTCAGCAGCGACGAGCCAGTCAGCTTCGCCGCTGCCATGTTGGCCGGCCTCAGATCCGCGTCCATCTTCTCCAACACCAGCTTCGCGCGGGGTCCGCAAGCTCCGCTCGACCCCAATCGTTGGAGCTCGTGGGTTGCTCCGTGGGCAAGATCAGCCAAGGGTGGATGCGCCCAGCATCTGGCAAGACCCACTTGCTCCTGAAGCCCTCAATCCTTTTCCCGGGGTTCGAAATGGCAATGGCGCCACCGTACACGATGAAACTCGCGCACGCGGAAGCAGGACCACGAGAGGTCCAGAGGTAGAAGTAGTGGCGCAACAAGGCCACTGAGGGCTGCACCCCTACGTGAGCCTCGCAGTAATAGGCGAAGATTGCCAGGAGAAGGACGGAGTTGGGGTGGAGATGCAGAGCCTGTAGCTTATAATGGCGGAGGACAAAGAAGAAGAACTCAGAGAAGGGAGGCACCAGGCCAGCAGCAATGTCGCTTACAATGAACGGATAGAAGGTGCTCCCTTGGCCCTCAGGGGTGGCGGATCCGGCCTTGAACACCTTCCCCCCGTCGATGCCCTGCGCCGCCGCCATCCGGTGCAACCGGGCGAGGCTCGCCTCCGACATGTTCAGCGAGTCTAGGGCAGACGAGTACCAAGCTCCGACCGGGGACTGACGAGGCACCATGGCTTCCTAGGTCACACGGTCGGAGTAGATCTAGAAATTTTGGAGGAAGGAAGGATAGGCGCAAGAAAGGGGATCTGAGCAGCAACCGGAGAAAGCAAAAAAGCAAAGCCTAGCCAGATGCCGCTCCTTTATCAACTCGCGCGGTTGCTGAGGCGCTCACGTCCAATCAACCGCCACGCGGCGCCCAAGGCCGCAGGCTGTTAGGGCCTGTGACACTTCGCTCTTGCCCTTTCGCCTCCCTGCACGGCCAAGTCCAGGCGTGCCTTGGGCCCGGGGGCTACTATCGGCGTCCTGGGAATGGGGGTCCCCAGACTTGCCTGCCTGCGGCCTGCGGCGTGGCTCAAAGGGGGGCCCAGCATGGCCCGTCTTCATCAACACAGATCCAAGACCCTCGCGAGGGGCCAAGCTGAAAGTGCAACTATCCCTAGGTGGTTTTGGTAATTCATAACAACATATAGCTCATTGAGCTAATGCTATTCCAAGATGATTATTTCAGGAAAGCTCAATGATTGGCATAGCATGGATGTGAACGTGGAACCCTCAAAATGCTAAGGACAAAGGATTGGCTCAAGCTCAAAAGCTCAAGACTCTTCATTTTATATTTTAGTGATCCAAGATCACATTGAGTCTTTAGGAAAAGCCAATACTATCAAGGAGGGATGAGGTGTTGCTTAATGAGCCTCTTGCTTCATGTGCTTAGTGATATGCTCCAAAACCCTCAACTACTTTCCCATATCCACATATGACCTAAACCCTAAGTCAAACTCGGCCATACCGATTCTTTCTATCCGGCGCCACCGAGTTTCACTTGTCATAAGCCACTGCCAAACCCTAGCAATTCGGTTCTACCGATAGGGATCTCGGTCTCACCGAGATGGGATTGCAAACTCCCTGTTTCCCTTTCGTAACTTTTCGGTCTCACCGAAAGAGCGAATCGGTCCCACCGAGATTGCAATGTAAATTTAGTGTTTCCTTTTTGTAACTTTTCGGTCTCACCGAAAGAGCAAATCGGTACCACCGAGTTTGCCTGACCAACTCTCTGGTTAGCTTATTACCAAAATCGGTCCCACCGAGTTTGTGTAATCGGTCTCACCGAGATTATGTTATGCCCAAACCCTAACCATATCGGTCCTACCGAGTTGCATGTCAGTCCCACAGAATATCTCTAACGGTCACTAGGTTTACCTTTTCGGTCCGACCGAGTTTGTTGATTCGGTCCCACCGAGATTGGAAAACTGTGTGTAACGGTTGGATTTTGTGTGGAGGCTATATATACCCCTCCACCTCCTCTTCATTCATGGAGAGAGCCATCAGAACACATACACAATTCCAACTCATATGTTCTGAGAGAGAACCACCTACTCATGTGTTGAGACCAAGATATTCCATTCCTACCATATGAATCTTGATCTCTAGCCTTCCCCAAGTTGCTTTCCACTCAAATCTTCTTTCCACCAGATCCAGATCCTATGAGAGAGAGTTGTTGGGGAGACTATCATTTGAAGCACAAGAGCAAGGAGTTCATTACCTACACACCATTTGTTACTTCTTGGAGAGTGGTGTCTCCTAGATTGGCTAGGTGTCACTTGGGAGCCTCCAACAAGATTGTGGAGTTGAACCAAGGAGTTTGTAAGGGCAAGGAGATCGCCTACTTTGTGAAGATCTACCACTAGTGAGGCAAGTCCTTTGTGGGCGATGGCCATGGTGGGATAGACAAGGTTGCTTCTTCGTGGACCCTTTGTGGGTGGTTGCTTCTTCGTGGACCCTTCGTGGGTGGAGCCCTTCGTGGACTCGCACAACCGTTACCCTTCGTGGGTGGAGCCCTCCGTGGACTCGCGCAACCGTTACCCTTTGTGGGTTGAAGTCTCCATCAACGTGGATGTAGGATAACACCACCTATCCGAACCACGGGAAAAACATCCGTGTCTCCAATTGCGTTTGAATTCTCCAAACCCTTCCCTTTACATTCTTGCAAGTTGCATGCTTTACTTTCCGCTGCCAATATACTCTTTGCATGCTTTCTTGAATTGTGTGATGATTGCTTGACTTGTCCTACAATAGCTAAAATCAGCCAAGAACTAAAATTGGGAAAAGGTTAAGTTTTTATTTGGTCAAGTAGTCTAATCACCCCCCTCTAGAAATACTTTCGATCCTACAAGTGGTATCAGAGCTTTGGTCTCCATTTGCTTTGATCTCCATAGCTTTTGGTGGTCATAGCCTTGGTTTCACAACCTAGAAGAGTATGGCGTCTAGCGAGGGAAATTATCACTGTAGAGGTCCTTACTTTGATGGTACTAATTTTGCTAGTTGGAAGCATAAAATGAAAATGCATATTCTTGGACATAACCCCGCCGTTTGGGCTATTGTGTGTGTTGGTTTGCAAGGTGACTTCTTTGATGGGAAAGAACCAAACCGTGAAGCTACCGCGGATGAGTTGAAGATGTTGCAATACAATGCTCAAGCTTGTGATATTCTCTTCAACGGATTATGCCCCGAAGAATTCAACAAAATCAGCCGTCTTGAGAATGCAAAGGAAATTTGGGACACTTTGATTGATATGCACGAAGGTACCGACTCTGTCAAGGAATCCAAGTTGGATGTGCTTAAAAGTCAACTTGACAACTTCAAAATGAAGGATGGTGAAGGCGTCGCTGAAATGTACTCTAGGCTTGCTCTCATCACAAATGAGATTGCCGGCTTAGGAAGTGAAGAGATGACCAATAGATTCATCATCAAGAAGATTCTAAGAGCCTTGGATGGAAAATATGATACCGTGTGCACATTGATCCAAATGATGCCCAATTACAAAGATCTCAAGCCAACGGAGGTGATTGGAAGAATTGTTGCTCATGAGATGTCACTTAAGGATAAAGAGGAACTTCACAACAAATCAAGTGGTGCCTACAAAGCCTCATGTGAAGCCCCTACATCATCAAGTGAGAAACAAAACTTCAATGAAGAATTGAGCTTAATGGTGAAGAACTTCAACAAGTTCTACAAGAGTAGAAGCAAAGATAGAAGCTTCAAGTCAAGGTCCTACGATGACAAAAGATCTTCTTGTCGAGAGCGAAATTGCTACAGTTGTGGAAGACCCGGACACTATTCCAATGAGTGTACGGTTCCCTACAAGAGAAGAGAAGATTCTCCAAAAAGAAGAAGCAAAGAATCACCACCAAGAGAGAGAAGGAGTAGAGATGATCGTTATGAACGAAGATACTCACGGAGAAGCAAGGATTCGGAAAGGAAGGAAAAATCATCAAGGAGCTACACAAAACGAAGACATCAAGCTCATGTTAGTGAATGGGTATCCGGCTCTGACTCCGACAGCCACTCCGAGAGAAGTTATCACTCCGACTCCGAAGATACTCAAGATGAAGGTGTTGCCGGTCTAGCACTTGTGTCAACCAACTCCTACGACATATTTGACTCACCAAATGAAGGAATTGGAAGATGCTTCATGGCCAAAGGTCCTAAGGTAACACACCCCGAGTATGTTGATTTCAATAGTGATGAAGATGACTTGTTAGGTGATGATTTGCTTGTTGACAACTCTAGTGATGAATACTATGATGAAACGTCAATTAATCATGCTAATCAAGATAAAACGAATGACAATGATAAGGAGAAGATTGAGGCCCTAACTAAAGAACTAAACACTCTTAAGTTAGCTCATGAAACTATCTTCGAAGATCATCGAGAACTTTTAAGAGCTCATGAGAAATTACGCTTTGAAAAGCTCAATCTTGAGCAAGAGCATGAGTTCTTAAAAGCAATCAATGATGATCTCCACAAGAAAAGTTCTCCTTACATTGCCAAGCGTTTACTCTTATCAACTTACATGCCTCAAGTCAAGTCTAGTAACAAGAACAAGAAAGATTCTTCCTCTAGCAGTAACAATGATCATGCTAAATCCAATATTGTTGCTTCTAGTAGTTCTCTTGATTCCACTAATGATTCTCTTACCCAAGTTACACTTGAGCAAGAAAATAGCTTATTGAAGGGAACTATAGAGAAAGGAGTGTACAAAAGCCTTGCCGGGAGTAAGCAATTCAAGGAAATTGTGTGCAAGCAAGGAATGCACCGGAAGAATCAAGGTGTTGGTTTTGAAAGAAAGTTCAATGCCAATGGAGTTGAGTGGGAAGAAGATCAATACCCCAAGACAAAGTTTGTTCCTCAACAAGAAAAGTATGATAATTCTTTCAAGGGGACACAAGCTCAAGATGATCTTCCACCACAAGACTACAAGCAAAAAGGCAAGGACAAGCTTCAAGAGGAAATTGATGCATTTGAAGAAGCTCCTAAGACCTTAGTCAAGTGGATTCCCAAGACTACTTCAAGTTCCACTTCATCAAGTACGACTACAACTCCAAGGATTCCCATCAAGATGGTTTGGATCCAAAAGAAGAAGAACTAGAGAGTTCTTGAGGGTGACTCCGCCAACATACTTCACTCTTATCATTTTGGCAAGAACAAGTGCAATCAACTTCCACATCTTGCACTAGTTCAAGGAGTCACAAACCCTCTTGTTGGTAAGACAAGGGACAAGGTAACCTAAAAGTTTTCATGGACATCATCTTGTGTGTGCATCACTCTATGTCTATGGATATCCTTGTTTGTTCCTTGCGGGACTAACCCATGTAGGTATTGAAAGTGCAATTCACTCAAAGGGATAGCTCCAAGTGATCTACATCAACAATGAGCATCCACATCTTCAACATCTACATGAAGTCATCATCGACAAACCCGAGGTTAGTTCATCCCTCTAAGGAGGGATATCACATCTAGGGGGAGCTTTACTCTAAGACTTGAGCTAAAGCAACTCTAAAGATGTGAACACAACAATGTTTTATGTAAAAGTGGTAACCCCACTTGAGCTTAAACGATGAGTATGACCTATGATCAAGTGTTCTCACTTGACTCCTAAGTCAATATACTCATATCTAGATGACCTTGTCATCGCAAATTGCTTGATAGATGCTAGAATTGGTTGTGCATGCCTTGTCACATATTTCATTTGCCATCTTATTGTGTGAGCATGCTGGTTGCATATTTTACTCATTCGAGGACATCCACTTGTTGTTTTGATTGTTCGGTTTTATTTCCTTTTGCCAAGTGGATGGACAAGAATGCCTAAGAACTCTATTCATGCTACATCACAAAATTGATCAAGTCAGATTCGAACCACTCTGTGTGAGGAGCGCTCGGAGTCCCCGATTCATCATAGACTTAAACTTCCAAAACCTCTTTATGATTCTCGGTCTGACCGATACCCCACTTTCGGTCCTACCGAGATCATTAAGTTGATCTATGTTTTCGATCTCGGTGCAACTGATTTGGACCATTCGGTCACACTGAGTTGCAATAACTGTATACAGTTTTGCATCTCGGTGCCACCGAGTCGTTCCACTCGGTCACACCGACAGGGTCGGGCTATATATAGTCATGGGCAAAAATTTGGAAATTTCTCCGAACCCCTTCACCCGCGTGATAGCCTGCTCTGCCAACTTGATCTCCGGATCGTCTCCTCGCCGCCAGCCGCCTCCAGTCGCTGGTCTCCATCGCCGTCAACGGAATTCTACCCCGCCGTTGCCGCCATAGTGAGTCTCCGCTTAACTAGGGTATGGACTCGATCACAGTGCTATTCCCTGTCCGATTCCTAGCACATTGTGTTCTTAATGATTCTTGCCATGATTGAAACACTCCTATCCAGTCAATGCGTTTGTAGATTAGTTTTGATTCGAAAATTTTAGGGTTAGGTTTCCACCGAAACCATCTCGGACCCACCGAGTTGAAAAACTCGGTCCCACCGATTTGGCTTATGCCATTGCACAAGTGAGACTCGGTCTGACCGAGAATTACTTATCAGTGTGACCGATTTTGGAACTTTGTGAAACCCTAGCAGTCTCGGTGCCACCGAACTGTGACTCGGTCTGACCGAGTTCACTAGTTTAGGTTCCAAAACTGCTTCGGTATCACCGATTTTAAAAATCGGTAGATCCGAGATGATTTCTGTGGGAAACTAAAACTAAGTTTTTGGGTCATTCTTTTGCAAAAATCTCTACATTTTGTGATGCTCATCTATTCTACCTCATCTATAAACTGTTCACAGGGTCAGCAGTCAGCTTGTTCATCATGTCAGACCAGAGTGATAGCCAGAACATGTCAGAAGAGCAAGTGCAGATGAGTGAGGGCACTAGTCCCTCAAGTTCTTCAGATGATGGCAGCAGAAGTACTCCTAGCAATCTGCCAAAAGCTGCCACCAGACAGAGGAAGAAGAGAACTTCAGATTCTGAGGATGAAGATTATGTGGCAGAGAAAGAGGAAGCCACATCAAAGAGAGTTGAGCCAGCACAGGGCACAAAGCCAGGCCTAAAGATCAAAAGGCCAGCAGGCAGGCAGCCTATGTCAAAGGCGAGAGCTTCAACTGAAAAGCCTGCACCCAAAGAGCCAGTTGCTGCTGAAGGCAAGAAAAGGAAGGAAAGGGTGAAGAAAACCATAGCCAAAGTGCTTGGAAAGGCTTCCATCATGGAAGAAGAGGTTGCCGCACCAGCACCTAAGGCACCTAAGCTTATGGGTGATGCTATAAGATCAGGGGCTGCCACATCTAAGCCCAAAGAAGCACCCAAAGCTGCCTCCAAGCCCAAGTCTGCACCAAAGAGAAATACAAGGAGCATACCTGCTGCTGAGAAGAACAAGGCCCCAGTGCCTGAGGCTGCAGAAGAAGATGATGAAGAGCAAGTACTCAGAAAACTCAAGCCCAAGATCCCAGACCACAACGATGCTCATCCTGTGGCTGAGGATATGAAGCTCAGGAGAGACTCAGGGCTCAGGAAGTGGAGAGAAGCAGATCCGTATGCTTCAAGGAGAAGAACTGCTGTGGATTACAGATTTCACACCAAGGAACAGCAGGACTTCTATGAGACAGTGCTGCTTGATAAGAAGCCAATAGTCTGTGACATGAGATGGGTTGATTGGGAGTACATGAAGGAAAATGAGGAGCATTATCCTGGAGTGCAAGACAGCTTTAGTGCTTGTGGAGTTGCAGACTTTGTTGGGCAGAAGCTCACAAAGTGGAACAAGGAGCTTATCATGCAATTCTACTCCACAACACATTTTTATCCAGATGGTAGGATAACTTGGATGTCTGAAGGTACGAGGTACCAATCTACAGTTGCTGAGTGGGCACAGCTCATTAATGCCCCAGAGGAGCATGAGGTGCCCGTGACGCAAGCCATGACGACCAAAGGCGCTAGGCAGGCGCCAGCCACGCAGTGTCCTCCTTTCCTCTTTGGTGCAAGGGGAGCAAGCGCAGGCGAGAGCATCAAGCAAAGGCACCCGTTTCGGTGCAACGAGACCAAGACCAGTCGAACGGCAGGGAGGAAGTCATTGTGGAGCCCAAGCCAGCGTCACCACCAGAGCCTTTGGCAGGCGAGGACCAACTTTAGTTAGGATAAGTGTACCAGATGTTCCCCTTCAAAATGGCCAATTGTTGGCGCCCTTCCCGCTCAATATTTGGGAAGAGGCCCAGGGCCTTTGCCTATAAATAGGACTAGCCACCCCCAGGGTAGGGGGGGTCGAGGATCGGCCAACCCAGAAACTAGCTGGGATCGGATAGCAATCAAGAAGAGAGAGAGAGAAGGGTGGCTGAACTCCTCCTAGCAGTTCGTCGCCCCAGCCAAGAACAGACCCTCGCGAGGCTGTTCTTCCTTGTATTGTTCATCATCATCAGCCCAAGAGGCAATCCACCACACCACACATTGGAGTAGGGTATTACACCACAACGGTGGCCCGAACCAGTATAAACCCTGTGTCTCTTGTGCTGTTCTTTCCATAGCTTAGATCTTAGCGAGGCGGAGGGGTGCATGTAGGTAGAAGGCGAAATCTCCGCGCGCACCCCAGTGTTCGAACCTCAAGGGTCTGCCGGAACCCGAAATCTGACAAACTGAGCCTTTTCATAATCGATCTTATGCTTCAGCTCAACAATTTTCTAAGCAAGAGCCAGCTCAGGAGCAATGGCTCCATGGAAGGAGACGCTGAGGCCAATTGGAAGCTGAAGATCATCAAAACTGACATCTGGGCTGTCAAACCACTCATCAATAAACTTGTATAAGATTTCCACATCAAAGAGGGGAAGATCATTGAAGATTTCCGCCTCTTGCTTGCTCTTTATCAACTGCTCAAGAGCGTCATCGCCAAGATCGTCATCGCTGGACAAATCAATGGCATCATTCTCGTTTCTCAAAACAGCAGCAGGGGTCAGTGCTTGACCAGTGGGTTGCATGGGCTTTTTCAACTTGACAGACTTGGAGATGCGTGAGAGATCTTCAGACTGCACACTGGCTTCAGGAGGTGCAGTGGCCAGAGGCTTCGCCCGTGAGACCTTTGGTGCAGAGGGGGGCTTTGAAGCCTTTGGTTTCTATTGCTTCACAGCCTTCTGAGGTGCAGGCGCTTCATCAGAATCAGAGTCATCTGCAGAGTGGTCCGCGGCTGCCCCTTGAACATGAATGTGAGTGATGAGACCTTCTAAGTTGTAGAAGGGCCCAATAAGATTGGGTTCAGTTTCGCGTGTGCCATCAGCTCGTGGTGCAGAGGGGCCTGGGTTGAAGTCTAATCCCAAAGACTTCTTGTTTTCCTTGGCCGAGTTCTTTGCAGCCTGATAGTTGCGCTTGAACAAATTATCTTCACGACACCGTAACAGAGAGGATGGGTCGGCATTAGCAGGCTAAGGTCCACGAGTCATGCAGGGGTAGAAGCCTCGAGCCATAGCTTCGGACTTCGACTTGGGCTGAATACCTTTGTAAATTATATCTCCCCAGGGGCCCTTTAAGGCATTCTTCTCAGCATACTCCTTGGTGACGAATCTGTACTTGAACCATTCCTCTGCCCAATGTCTTCGAATCCATTGGATTCGGTTCTTGCATTCTCCATAGGTTTCTTCTGAATCTGACTTGTATAACTCATAGAGATCATGTGGCAGGTCCTTAGCAGTGTTTCCACGATGTTGTCTGCCACCCTTCCTGGCTGATTTTTGAGTTGTCATGAAGTTTAGACTGAAAGGCTTCAACACTGTCGAAGTCTTCCGTCTACTGGTTAGACAGGAACTGGCTTCAGGAGAATTTATGTGACGCTGTAAGAACTCTGCAAATGAATGTAGACTATGAGAACCAAGGGATTCTCCCACAGACATGTACCTATCACAGCATTAGAGATGCGATGGAAGGGGAAGAGGTCATATGCATTCGCAGAAGATTTTGAAGATAAATCAGTTTAGAAGACATTGACCTCATAGTGCGAAGACATTCACTCATATGTAGAGAGTTGGTTCCAGATTTGTATGAATCCACGAATAAGTACAAGTGAGGAATCTAACTACTTTGTGAAGCATAAGTGAACATACTAGGCATGCTATGAGATGTAGAATGAGATAGATCCAACTTATAGGAACAGAAACCACTTGTGGTTGAAAATGGATGAATCTATCGGATCAAAAAGACCTAAAAAAAGGTTTTATTTACCACACGAGGAACTGCTAGATGGAGTGGGAGAGGAGGCCGAGAAGTTTGATCTTCCGTGCCCTAACTTGGCGACGGAGGACACCTACGGCGACGGCGGAGAAGACGATGTCCGCGGCCGGCATGAGGACGGCGTCGGTGAGGTCGCGGCAGCTAAGCGCTTCGTTGCTGGCGTCGTCGAGGGCTAGCGGTGGCACTAGGGTTTGTGCGAGAGTGGAAGAAGAGATAATGACTGCGGTGAGGCGTGTATTTATAGGGACAGGGACGACATAGTGTTATTACATAGGTGCCCCTGGCGGTTCACATCTGAAGGACATGTGGCGATCATGCAACACATTGGAGGTTGTTCCACGTTCCCACACACGCCTGGATTGTCGGGTGGTCGTTCCCACTTCTCCGGGTTTCAGGTAAAACGGATTGAGCATTGAAAACAGATTAATGTTTGTCTCTGTGTCTTCTGCTGACAAGGACGCAGAGAAGACATTTTGACAGTTTCAATAGAATGCATATGATTTGGATAGATAGACTTAAGATGGGAGCATAGAAAGGTCAGGGTCTGATCACATTCACTAAGTTCAAAAGATTCAACTAGAAGACATAGCTATAAGTGAATGTTGTAGAGGACAGAAACCAAATCAGTACATTGAAGATAAACATGAAGCCATGTTAATAATGAAGACAAACAAAATGCGAAGACTTTGCAAATGTAACGCCAATAGAAAGTATTCCAAACAAAAGTTTGGTGGTGGCGTTACACACCGTATAGGAAATATTAGACCCAGACACGGCGCACAATTATCGTGGCGCTCCGAAGTCAAATTCCGCATTAATGATTCACACTTAGAGTGTAAGTCTTCATTTGTTGAAGATATATGTTGCTTCGTGTGTTTGCACATCTAAGTCATCAACATGCATAAGTGTTAGGATGTGTGCATGATCACAGGATATTTGAGGATTCCAAGATATTTAGCTCACACCGCAACTTGCAAAACCTTTTCTCATCCAATGGTTTCTGAAGATATCTGCCAGTTGCTCTTCAGTGCTGACGTGAATGATATCAATATCTTCCTTCATGACATGATCTCTGAGAAAGTGATGACGGATCTGAATGTGCTTTGTCTTCGAGTGCTGAACCGGGTTGTTGGCAATCTTGATGGTGCTTTCATTGTTGCAGTAGAGTGGTACTTGCTTATGATGAATGCCATAGTCTTTGAGTATTTGCTTCATCCATAGAAGCTGAGGGCAGCAAGATCCAGCAGCAATCACTAGTAGAAAAAGGGTCAAACGTGAAGCACATTAGTGCCGGTTTGTATTTGAGCCGGCACTAATGTATACATTAGTGCCGGTTCCAACGGCTAGCCGGGCCGCTTTCATTAGTACCGGTTCGTGGCGAACCTTTAGCACCGGTTCATGCCACGAACCGGTACTAATGAGAGTGGTGGCAGGATGTTGTCAGACTGGGGCCCCTCCAGCCCCTTTAGTACCGGTTCTTGGCATGAATCGGTACTAAAGGTCGTCCTACATAAACCCTTTGTCCACCCGAGCTCGCTCTGTTCTTCCCCTTTCCCCTCTCCTCTCTGTTCTTCCCCTCTTCCTCTTGAGCTCATCACACATTTTGCCCAAAATTTGTCAAGATTTGAAGGCCCCCATCCATTCAAATGATCACAAAGGTTAGCAACTTTGTCCTTTCATCTCTCATTGCTAGATTAGCTCTTGCAATGCTTTATATAGTGATTAATTTGTGAGTTTAGTAATTTGGGAGGATATATATATATATATATATGTGCTAGTATTTGATTTATATGCAATTTGAGGTCAAAAATAACACTTAGTTTGCATATGTAGGTGTGGTTTACTTAGTGCCTTCTAAATCTCCGTCGTAACCACCGTCGATCGCCCGCACCGTCCCGTCGCCGGCACCACCTTGTGGTGAGCCTCTTGTTCATGAAATTTTATATAAAAATTGATGTTTGTGTGATTTGGATATATAGTTACTCGTATAATTATCTTACCCGTACGTTGTTTGTTATACATATAGTGCCATGGTTTTGATATCCGTCCCCGTCGGCCCTCGTCCTTGTTATGATTCGGATGTGGTATATATATTCTCTTTTAAAACTAGTTGCATTTCGTGTTTATGACAAATTATGCCCATCAAGTTGACATAGAAATTTTTTCTAGGAGGTATGTGAACCGGAAATTCCAACCGACCCTATTGTCGAGAGGTTAAATTTAGTTGAAAGAGAAAACGAGTACTTGAAAGAAAAATTGAAAAGAATTGAGGGGGAGAAGATGGAATTGGAGTTGCATGTTGCCGATGTCGTCGATGATCACAAGATCAAGATGGAGAAAATGCGCTTGAAGATTAGAAAGATTAGAAAATATGCCATCGATAGTGAGGCTTGGTATCATTATGCTGTTGGATCCATTGTTACCTTAGTTGCGATCTTGATCGTATTTGTTGTTGCATTTAAATGCTTTAGCTAGAGAGTTATTTGTTTGTTGCATTTAAGTGTTGTATGAACTTTATGTATGAACTTGTATTAATTTGGTCTATTCGGTGTTGTGTAATGAAGATGAGCCGGCAATGGATGTACGATGACCGATGCTCTCCCCAGTTCGTTGAGGGCGTGCATACTTTTCTGCTTGCGGCTGAGGCAAACAAGCGGGCGGATGGTTTTATGCCTTGTCCATGTGCTCGCTGTAAGAATGGTCACAATTACTCTACGTCAAGAACCATTCACGTCCACCTGTTTAAGTCCGGTTTCATGCCCCACTATAATGTTTGGACCAAGCACGGAGAAAGAGGGGTTATGATGGAAGACAATGAAGAAGAAGAGGACGACGACAGCTATCCTGGCCATGGGTTCCCTGAATACGATGATACAACAATGGGGGAAGAAGCTGAGCCGGTAATGCGGGAAGAAGCTGAGCCGGCAATGCGGGAAGAAGCTGAAGAAGAGGCATCAGATGAGCCCGTTGATGATCTAGGTCGGGCCATTGCCGATGCAAAGAGAAACTGCGCAAGTGATTTGGAGAAGAAGAAGTTGCAGCGCATGTTAGAGGATCACAAAAAATTGTTGTACCCGAATTGCGTAGGTGACAAGAAAAAGCTGGGCACCACACTGGAATTGCTGCAATGGAAGGCAGAGAATGGTGTATCTGACAAGGGATTTGGAAAGTTGCTGGTAATGATAAAGGATATGCTTCCAAAGGACAACGAATTGCCCGAGAGTACGTACGAAGCAAAGAAGGCTGTCTGCCCTCTAGGGTTAGAGGTGCAGAAGATACATGCATGCCCTAATGATTGCATCCTCTACCGCGGTGAGTACGAGGATTTGAACGCTTGCCCGGTATGTGGTGCATTGCGCTATAAGATCAGCCGCGATGACCCTGGTGATGTCGAGGGCGAGCGCCCCAGGAAGAAGATTCCTGCCAAGGTGATGTGGTATGCTCCTATAATACCACGGTTGAAACGTTTGTTCCAAAACAAAGAGCATGCCAAGGCGATGCGATGGCACAGAGAAGACCGTAAGAAAGACGGAAAGTTGAGAGTACCCGCTGACGGGTCGCAGTGGAGAAAAATCGAAAGAAAGTACGGGAAGGAGTTTGCAGATGACGCAAGGAGCGTATGGTTTGGTCTAAGCGCAGATGGCATTAATCCTTTTGGGGAGCAGAGCAGCAACCATAGCACCTGGCCTGTGACTCTATGTTTGTATAACCTTCCTCCTTGGTTGTGCATGAAGCGGAAGTTCATTATGATGCCAGTGCTCATCCAAGGCCCTAAGCAACCCGGCAACGACATTGATGTGTACCTAAGGCCATTAGTTGAAGAACTCTTACAACTGTGGAATGGAACAGGTGTACGTGCGTGGGATGAGCACATGGGGGAAGAATTTGACCTAAAGGCGTTGCTGTTCATGACCATCAATGATTGGCCTGCTCTCAGTAACCTTTCAGGACAGACAAACAAGGGATACCGCGCATGCACGCACTGTTTGGACGATACCGACAGTATATATTTGGCTAATTGTAAGAAGAATGTGTACCTGGGACATCGTCGATTTCTTCCGAGCAGGCATCCCGTAAGAAAGAAAGGCAAGCATTTCAAAGGTGAGGCGGATCACCGGACGAAGCCTCGCCACCGTACTGGTGCTGATGTACATGATATGGTCAAGGATTTGAAGGTGGTCTTTGGAAAGGGTCCTGGTGGACAACCTGTTCCGAATGACGCTGACGGACGCGCACCCATGTGGAAGAAGAAATCTATATTTTGGGACCTGCCCTATTGGAAAGACCTAGAGGTCCGCTCCGCAATCGACGTGATGCACGTGACGAAGAATCTTTGTGTGACCCTGCTTGGCTTCTTGGGCGTGTATGGGAAGACAAAAGATACACCTGAGGCACGAGAGGACCAGCAACATATGCACGGAAAAGACGGCATACATCAGGGTCATGCAAGCTACGCTCTTACCAAAGAAGAGAAGGAAATCTTCTTTGAATGCCTGCTCAGTATTAAGGTACCGTCTGGCTTCTCGTCGAATATAAAGGGAATAATAAACATGGCAGAGAAAAAATTCCAGAACCTAAAGTCTCATGACTGCCACGTGATTATGACGCAACTGCTTCCGGTTGCATTGAGGGGGCTTCTACCGAAAAACGTTCGATTAGCCATTGTGAAGCTATGTGCATTTCTCAATGCAATCTCTCAGAAGGTAATCGATCCAGAAATCATACCAAGGTTAGAGAATGATTTGGTGCAATGTCTTGTCAGTTTCGAGTTGGTGTTCCCACCATCCTTCTTCAACATCATGACGCACGTCCTAGTTCACCTATGCGAAGAGATTAACGTTTTGGGTCCTGTATTTCTACACAATATGTTCCCCTTTGAGAGGTTCATGGGAGTCTTAAAGAAATATGTTCATAACCGTGCTAGGCCAGAAGGAAGCATCTCCAAGGGCCGTCAAAATGAGGAGGTCATTGAGTTTTGTATTGACTTTATTCCTGACCTTAAGCCGATTGGTGTTCCTGAATCGCGGCATAAGGGCAGACTGGATGGAAAAGGCACGCTAGGAGGGGAACAAATAATATGTATGGACGGACATTCTCTCACTGAAGCACACTACACAGTTCTACAGAATTCCGCCTTGGTGGCTCCGTATATGGATGAACACAAGAATTTGCTACGCTCCAAACACCCGGAGCGGTCTGATGACTGGATTACACGTGAACAAACCAGGAGTTTCGCCAGCTGGTTGCAGACACGTACCATGCATGACACCTCTATTGAAGATGACCTGTACTTGTTGTCCCAGTTACCATCTTCGAATATAATGACTTTCAAAGGGTACGAGATAAATGGTAATACATTTTACACGATCGCCCAAGATAAGAAGAGCACCAACCAAAACAGTGGTGTCCGCTTTGATGCAGAAACCAAGACGGGAAAGGAAACATATTATGGTTATATACAGGACATATGGGAACTTGACTATCGACGTGGTTTGAAGGTCCCTTTGTTTCGGTGCAAATGGGTCAATATGACACGAGGCGGGGTAACGGAAGACCCGCAGTACGGAATGACAACAGTGGATCTCAACAATCTTGCGTATGCAGACGAACCATTCGTCCTAGCCAATGATGTGGCACAGGTTTTCTATGTGAAGGACATGTCTACCAAGCCAAGAAAAAGAAAAGATAAGGAAGCGAATGCATCGTACGATGAGCCAAAGCGGCACATAGTTCTTTCTGGGAAGAGAAACATCGTGGGAGTGGATGACAAGACAGACAAGTCAGAAGATTATGAAAAGTTTGATGAAATTGCTCCATTCACAGTGAATATTGACCCGAGCATCCCGTTAAATGATGAAGATTTTCCATGGTTACGGCGCAAAGGGACACACGCGAAGAAAAAGTTTCACACCCAAAGATCTGGGATGTGATCGGCTTCACTATCATCACTTTCTTCTGTGTTTCACACCCAGAAGGGAATCTCTGTAATAGTTAGGGTAGTTAATTATGTGTTTTGGCATTTGAAACGCGAAGAAATTTTATGTGCAAACAAATTCTTTCATGCCTTTACTGATTTTTAAAGTTAAGTTATTCACAAACTAGTGATTCACACTAATTTCAAATAATTCAAAATTTAAACTATTCAAATTTGAAAACTACGGGCACTAACAGAAAGTTTGTAATTTTTTGTACCTAAAGCAAAAAATATTCACAAAGAAACTCTAAATACACAAAAAAACAACTCAAAAATAAATAAAGCAAAAAAAAAAAGCCCGCCTACTAGGCCAGAGCGGCCGGCATACGACTAGAAACCCAACCTGTTGTTGGGCCAGGATGCAGGCCCGCAAAGGCCCAGTAGGCCAACAGGGCAGCACAGAACATGTAGGTCCAGTAGGCCTGCTTTGGAGAGGAGCTCGAGAGAGCTACCACATGGGGGTTTATAAACCAGTGCGGTCGCCCCTCGGCTAGCGAGGTGGGACTAAACTTGTCGCACCGCACCTGCGCCAACGCACCCCCTTTAGTACCGGGTCGTGGCACCAACCGGTACTAAAGGGGGGGCCTTTAGTACCGGTTGGAGCCACCACCCGGTACTAAAGGGGGTCGCTTCCCGCCGCTTGGCCTGGCCAAAACAGGCCTTTAGTACCGGTTGGTGGCTCCAATCGGTACTAAAGGCCCCTCCTATATAAACAACACTTAAGAAAATTTCAGTTTCTCATCTGCTTCTTCTCCTCTGCACCGTCGCCCGACGCCCCCGTACGTCTCCATCCCTCGTCGCCGCCCCCGTCGCCGCCCCGTCCCCGTTGTCGCCGCCCCGTCGTCCCCGTCCCCGTCGTCACCGCCGCCCCGTCCCGGCCCATCCCGCGTCGTCCCCGTCCCCGTCG